>NW_015664019.1:925795-926774 GCF_001515625.1 Sinocyclocheilus rhinocerous | reverse complement strand
GTCATTCCAAATCTGTGATTTCTAGAATATTGCAGCTTTACAATGATGCTAATTCATTCAAGTGCCCCAAAAAGGCTGGTCGTTCACGTAAGACAAATGCATGAGAAGACAGGATAATGCGGAGACACTCAATGGGGAATCGGTTCAACACTGCAGCTGGAATTGCTCGCCAGTTTAGCGATGAACAGGGTATGGATCTGTCTCGGCACGTTTAAAGGGGTCCTATTATGCTCTTTTACAATGTCTTGAATTTGTTTTGGGGTGTACTAGAACATGCTCTCATGCTGGTTGGTTCGAAAGACGCATTATTTTTTACATAATTTACATTATTACAATACCTTTCTCCCCATCCTGGCACAAATGGCTCGATTAGTTCCGGGTTTGATGAAGGCCCGCCTTCCGAAAAACAAAATGTGATGTGATTGGTTAGCTATCCCAGTGCGTTGTGGTTGGCGAACAGCTTTAGACGGTGTTTCAGTACTGCCCCGCCCCCTTGCCAAAGCAGCAAGTTCCGTCTGCTCTGTTTAGTTAAGGATGGCGTCAATATTGCCATATCAATTTGAGCCGGATTCAGACCCAGAGAATATTGAACAAGAGGATCGCGCAGAACCTTTGCACGCACGGATATTGCAAGATATTTAATTCTAACATTATAACATGAATTGCAGTGAAACTGTTATACAGTTGAATTTACTTTTACCATAGTCCAGTGTTTCCCAGGCGGCATATATATGCAAACTCATTCTCTGCCAGCATGAGGGGCAGGTTCTGCAGATTACATCATTGTCCAGTATTGTACTGTCGGCAATTTATTATAAAAACGTTTTCATAATTTTAACATACATATTTACATACATAATTTTTCAGGTGCATGTGTAATAACTTGCGATAAACTAGAAGCTACAGCAGCACTTCTTCTTCTTCGTGGTCTTGTCTGATGCACTCAACCAAGCGTTCTAACCACGACCTCGCCCCTCCC
>NW_015664019.1:925163-925704 GCF_001515625.1 Sinocyclocheilus rhinocerous | reverse complement strand
AAAGGGATTTTTAAAAAACTAAATATCTCCCTTTGGAGTGGACTTGTACGTTTGAAGATATTTTTTATGCCCAAACATACACACTACACACTGAAAGTGAAAAAGCATAATAGGACCCCTTTAACGTAGTAGAATGAAGCAGGGTGTGGCGACACAATGACACTATGGAAACGGTCCGTGTCACTAGTTAAAATAGCTTATTTCTCTGGATTTAAACATTCTTCGAAACATTTGGGATAATGTAAGTACACAAGTCAGCAAAATATATAACACTGTTCTAGTGGTTTTTGCATATGTTTTAATAAAAAAATCTTACATATTGTGCCTTTAAAGGGGTCATTGGATGCTCATTTTGCACAAGTTGATATGATTCTTTAGGGTCTTAATTAAAAGTCTATAACATACTTTGGTTAAATTTTCTCAATGTTAGTGTAAAAAACACCTTTTTAAACCTGTCAAAATCAGCTCTGTTTTTATCAAGCCATTATAGTCCATGTTGCTTTAAATGTTAATGAGCTCTGCTGGCCCCGCCCCTCTCTTC
>NW_015664019.1:903693-924374 GCF_001515625.1 Sinocyclocheilus rhinocerous | reverse complement strand
GGTCTAAGGTAAGACACCAGTCCAGTCTGTGCTGAAACACTACTGTCAATCAACTATCGTGGGAGGGGCCTGTACAGAACTACCTCATTCTGACAGGAATCTCAGAACAGCCTGGTTTGAGAAAGGGGATTTTAAAATAGGGATTTAAAAAAAAACACTGGATGGATTTTTATAATTATAGGATGGATGTGTACACACACACTTCCAACATACATTTATGTTCAAACTTGAAAAGTGAATTTTGCATCCGATGACCCCTTTAAGGAAATTTTTTTGGGTAACATAATGCAAAATATAATGTACAAATCAGGCCATTTTTATTTATTTTTATTTTTATTTATTTATTTATTCGTTTTTTAATTATTTTGCGGAATAATTGTGGATTTTTTATTTATTTATTTATGTATTTATTTATTTATTTTAATCTAAATAATACATGGCTTAGGTTTGGGGTTAATTTTATTTATACAACTCTACTCAAGCCTCAAGCCATCCCTGTTTTGAGTTCAGGCCCAAAACTTAATTTTGCTGCTTCTCTGAGGAGATATGAATTAAAGGAAAGAGACAGAAGGAGACAAAGCGTTAACTGGACTGACAGTGTGGAAATTTGAGGATCTATTCTTCTCTCCACACCCTCTTAGTTAAACTACGAGAAAAGCTTTGATTTCCCCTGAGAGGAGGGAAAGAAAAACACACACACACACAAACCTTTCGGTCAAGTTTACGTCCTCTGTGCAAAGACGTGCTCCGCTGCCCTTTACAACAGTATTGACAGTGACAATATATGATAAAATTAATGATGGCATAACAGGATGAAAGCAAAACGAAAACGTCTTTAAAAAATATTTTATTACTTATATATATTTTCTGCTTGCACATGAATGACTTTTATTTTAAAATAAAAAAATCAATGTATTTCCCCCTGCTTATTTCATTCAGTTGTCTAACAGCGTGTAAATATAATGAGCTGTAGATGTGTGATGATGTGAAATTGTGTGGCCATTGGCTTTCCTTGAATTTTTACTCGGTATCTATTTTAACCTATTTTAAATTCAATTAATTGACATAGTGGTTAAAGGTCTGGGTTGGAAGCCAAAAAAGGTTTGAACCACACACCCTTAAGCAAGACATTTGGATAAACGCATCTGCGAAATAATTATTGTCAATCGTCAAACTTTAAGGCATTTTGAGTGTACATTTATAGACATGACCAGTAGATGGGGCTCGTGTAAAATCTACACATAAAAAGTCTGCAAATAGTGTGAAGATACTTCAGAAGGACAAAATATCTGATCTTCCTCCACATCTATTATCTATGCAATACTGCTACATGTTTCCTATACAATTAATCATACACACATTCTCATATCAAGAGGAACATATAATGGATTTGGACAATAAATGTGCAGAATAACTTGAAATTGGCTTTTATTGCAAAACTGTATAAAGTAGCTTCCATTATGAAAATATTTTGTTTGGTAGCCTCAAAATGTATTTCATGTGTTATAAAATTTCATGTCAAAGAAACATTGTAATGTGACTCGGTCAGTTCTAACACATCACATATGACATTAAAGGGCCTTGTCAGACAAAAATAGTCAAACACATTTTAACGTTTGACATTATAAAATAAGTTAAATTATAAAACCATTTAAATATAGTCATTCAAATACTGTTTGGAGTAATGATACATTCAGTGCTTCAGTCATACAGCAAGTGAATTCTAGTCCAAATGCTTTTGCCGACAACATCTGCGTCCGGCGGTTACTGGCAGTGCTCTGGGTGTTTTCAGGTCTTCTGTGATTTCCCATCAGCTGCATGAGGCCAAAACTCAAAACCCAGCATTCTGATTGGCCAGTGCGGGGTCATGTGACAGACATTCCACTTACAGGGTTTCTAGAGTTTCCAGATCCCCCCTTCTGTCCTCCTGTGCTCTTCTGCACTTTCATTTATGGCTTTAGAAGCAGTTGGATATCTTAAATGGGGAAGTGTTGTTGGTGTTCTTCCTGTTGCAAATTAAACAAAAAAAAGTGCACACATTAATCGAATGCCTAATATATACTATGCATAAACATTATTTTGTGGATACAAGTGCATTAAGAAAATTAACTAATTGATTCCTAGATTTGTGGCTGATATTGTTTAGTATTAGTTCATTATTACTGATTGAGAAATGCAAGTGACATAATAAAATCTCCGTACTTGTTCCAGCAAGCCTGCAGGTTAATTCCTTGTTTTGTTTCTGGACTCAAGCAGCGCTGGATGACTTCAGTGGAGTTATTCACAGGTTTTAGTGTCAATCTGCAGACATTAAAAATGCATCAAATTAATAAGATTCAGTCTAGCTTATAGGATTTCATGCAAAAAAGATATACATACAGATTTATACTTTAAGATTAAAACCTTAAGTTTTATACTGCATATATATATATATATATATATATATGCAGCCAGTTTACAAAGTTATAGTGTCTAAGGATGTCACTATAAATATAATATGTAGCATTTTATTATATGCAGGTTAAGAGATTGACACTTACATGATTTCAACGTTGTCACACTTTGATCTTCGGGGGAAAATAGAGAATTCTTCAATTTCTTCTCTTGGGACACGTTTCTTCAAACTGTTCAAACACCAGCACCTGTCAGGTCCATCAGCTAGGACTGTTAACATAGAAAAGCATAGAAAGATTCATTTAAAATGCATGATTCTGACAGAAGATAGTAATTCTGCATAAAAAGCTCTCTGCATCATGCGAAAAAAGCATCAAAAAAGCACCAAATTCCTGCAATACCTGACTATAAAAAGCTATATTAAAGTGTCATTAATGTCTTACCTCCACTCAGTTGAATACAAACTACTGCAAGCAGCAGCAGAAGAAGGGCTCTTGGTAAAAATGCCATAACTTATTTGCTAGTGTAATAAATAGGTAAGAAACACAAAAAGATCAGCTGCAGTGGTTTGCTGAGCTATCAGAGAAAGTAGTAAGTCCTAGTGGAGCTGTAGTGAAAGTGTGAGGAGTAAAGCCTCTCCTCTGTCTTTTATAGGGCACGAGAGGAATTCCCAGACCCACAACATTTCCCAGCAATCATGCCGTTTGCTACACCGGAATTTCCAAATTGATGCCTGTCGGAGCATAAAGGGAGGGAGTGTAAGTGAGACAGAAAAGGGGGGAAAAGAAGGGAAAGTGAGAGAAATAAGTGAACAAAATAATTCCAAAGAAATGCAGGTTAGAAATAAATTGCTGACTGCACATGTTGACTTAAAAAGTGAGATTTGACCAAATTATTGATTATATATTTACATAATAGCTCTGTGTGAAAATGTGTTATATAGTTACGTATGCTGTATTTTTGTTCAAGTCAAAAAAACGTTTCCCTTAAAACATTTTTATACATATTACATGCATCATACATTTAGTTAAACTCAAAATATATGAAATCTAATCTATTGCAAGTATTTGCACACAGCCCTTTTTAAATCAAAAGGATTTTTAGATATTGCAAACAAACCCAGTCCAAACATTTGACTCATAGTGTTTCTTAGAGATAAGAAAGTATATTCCCCCGGGATCACTTCTATTGTGTGCATCTCAGTTACCAAAACCAGTCACTCAACATCCAAGCGGTTAACATTCAGCAGCGCAATGATGCATATCAGCGTCAGAACATGCAACCACTGCTACTGTCTGACATGTTGAGGCAGATAGACCTCAAAATCATTAAGTCTGACAGAAGTCTGAAGTCTGACTAATGCCCTATTTTCATGGGATTTTGTGTCATTTCCCCGGTTTCATTAAATGCAAAATGCACATAGCCTATAGGGATACATTTAGTCCTGAATCAGTTTTGTAAATCTTTATTTCTTTATTATCATCATTATGTTTCGGTATCATTGGCTTACTAGATCTTGGACCCTAGACAGGCTTTGCTAACATAATGGTAGTTAACTTAGTTAATATCATTTTAAATTGTGAATTGAAGGGATGATTACCCCAAAAACGAATGTAATCATCCTTGTGTCAATACAAAAAATAAATAAATACATTTGAACAAACCATACCAAGTAGGTAATTTACCTTACTTACCAAGTAGTTTCTGTTGCATTTATTGTCATTATACAGGGGAAAAAAAACTGTTACATTTCTCAGAATATCATGTTTTATGTTCCACGGAAGAAAGAAAGAAAGTCATTCAGGTTTGGAACGACATGAGGGTTACTCATTTGAGAGAAACAGTGAAGAATGTTGATGGCGATGCCCAACATAGATGGCTATAACGCCAGGTTTAAACCTCTATGAGAAAGCATGATGAGTCAGTTGTTTTGACCTATTTTCACATTTTTGTGGATGAAGTAAGAGACAGAAATGCGGAGAGGAGGCACATGTTGTCCTAAATTGCTGCAATTGTCACTTAAGACCGTATACCACTTTTCAATTGTTAATTGTTATTTATGATTTTGTATATCCTTTGTATTTATTGTTTTGTATTTATTTTTTGCTTACATTTCATTCCTCTGTATAATTACACTACGGTTCATGATGTGTTGCTCTTTAAGCATGCTTCACTTTGTCAGACAGGTTCTGTTTAAGTGATTTCTTGATTGAACAGGTCTGGCAGTACTCAGGCTTGGGTGTGGCTAGTGAAATTTAACTCCGCTTTCTAAAATAATGTGGTCAATCACAGTTCTTTCTTGATTTAAAAGGTGCGGGCAATTCATTTTTCACATAGGGCCAGGTAGGTTTGGACAGCTTTTTTCCCTTAATAAATGAAATCATCATTTAAAAACTGCATTTTGTATTTACTTGCATTATCTTTGTGTAATATTAAATTTAGTTTAATGATCTGAATCTTTTAAAGTGTGACAAATATGCAAATAAAAATAAAAACGGGAAGGGGGCAAAAACCTTTTCACGGCACTGTAGATAGATAGATAGATAGATAGATATTATTATTTCTTACCTCTTACTTTTAATTGCTTCTGGACAACAACCAATAATTTGTATTCTATACTATTTTCCCTGTATTTTCCTAATGACAATTTTATGATTGATTTACAAACAAAACTACAAACACTTTTTTGCCATTTTTTATCACAGAATAAAATGGAAAATATATGTTATAGTTTCTAAAAGCTACTGTAATAAATGCTATGTCAATTAGCACTGCATTATTCATATACTTTATTTATTACCTGGAGATGACTTGGAAAAACCATACATTGTCGCAAGCGTGTGTTGTCTTCACGTTTCATAAGTCAAAAGATTTCTGCCTTTCCTGGGGTTGTGGCTAGAAGGGATGCAGCAAAAACTGGAAGCTAACAATAAATTACTTTATATATATATATTGTGAGAAAAATTATGCTATATTGATGTGCGTATGCCCAGTAGTTTTTGCTGTATCCCTTCTAGCCTTAACCATTTCCTGGACTTTCCTGCAGTCACAAGTTATTGCTTCTATGAAGCTGTTTTGAACTTTCTGTGTGAGAGCGCCCCCCGGCTTCGAGTATGAATGAAACATACACTGCAGAAGAGTGTTCAGCGCTCAGTAATGTTCACATTGCCTCATTTTGGATATGAATAAAACGTCAGGTCATGCAAAGACTATCTTGTCTCTTTGCATTTAAATCTAGATTTATTCACATTGGTCCGCGTTTTTTACACCCATGCAAAGATCATGTTTTCATGTCATTTTAAGTCTTATTTTGACTTAAAGGTGACATATCATGAAAATCTGACTTTTCCAGGTTTTAAGTGCTATAATCAGGTCCCCGGTGCATCTACCAACCAAGGAAACGAGAAAAAGATTAACCCAGTAACTTTGTTTTGGTAAGCAAGCGTCTGAGAAAACGAGCGCGTCAGATTTCACACCCTTGGTGACGTGGCAAAGGGATCTCATTATAATATTACCGCCCCTTAATCTGTAAGTTTCCACCCACAGCGCCATCATTGTGATTTCGCAAGAGAGAACGGTGTACCAGCTGTAATGCCATGGCGAAAGTTTGAGCAAAACATGCTAACTGTTCTGTCTTTGGATGCACTGACGAGCACAGAACACTATTTAGAGTCCCAGCCTCAGAGGAGACAACAGAGCAGTGGATTTATTGATTTATTTAATGTATATTGCTGCTGCCAAACAGATCTAAAATAAACATGCGATTTATTTCCCAGCTGTTTACCTTCACAGACATAACCGACTGTTTTTGTAACTCATGTGTGTTTTTAAAGTTAACTTGTGTGTGAATGAGAACTTAGTTTAGTACTCACATGCTGTGACAGCCGCTTTCTGTCCGTGTGCGCTCAGAACAGTATATCATAAGTTTAAACTAATATGGTTTAAAACGTATGCTTTCAGCGTGATAAACATGATAATCAGAACCAAAACAGATGTTTTTAGCAAGTACGAACTGTAATGTCGCAGCTCTATTCTGGAAAAGGGGGCGAGGAACAGCAGCTCATTTGCATTTAAAAAGACAGGCACGAAAAACAGCGTGTTTCTGCTTTCACTCAAAATAGGCATTTTCTAAATTATATAATAAATGATCTGGGGTATTTTGAGCTGAAACTTCACAGACACATTCTGGGGACACCAGAGACTTATATTACATATTGTAAAAAGGGGCATAATATGTCTCCTTTAACAGAGTTGTTTACTTACTTTTTTAAATTAGTCTCCCCATTAACGCCATAATTTTGTTCATTCAGATTCGTGAACGTGCACAAACACAAGAGTCGGGATTTATCACATGAACCAATCACAGTTGAATATAACCAGTCATATCGCGACGGAGCCTCCTCTCACGTGACTTCCCCCCAGGGGGTCTGTTAAAACTCAATGGGCTCAGGGTAGGCAAGAGAGATGCACAGTCCCACTGTAACTTTACCTGCTGGTGCAGCTGTTAGACAATGTTTCCTTATAAAAAAAAGAGTGATTTATACACTTTTTAATGTTATATTTTGTAATATTGCTGTTGTTTATTTTTGTTTTGCAAACTTTTTTCTTTTGAGGAGGCACTGCCTCCCTTGCCTCCTCAGAGGAAACTCCCCTGATGTATATATAAAGACAGATAGATAGCCTACAAATATAGATATCCAGGAAAAAGTACCACAGTTTCCACTAAAAACAAAATTACATAGCAAACTGTTTTCAACATTGATAATAATAAGAAATGTTTCTTGAGCAGCAAATCAGCCTATTAGAATGATTTCTGAAGGGTCATGTGACACTGAAGACTAGAGTAATGATGCTGAAAATTTTGCTTTGCATCACAGGAATAAAATACATCTTAAAATATATTAAAATAGAAAACATATATTTCAAATTATAGTAAAAAAAACCCTTTATGAAATGCACTGGTGCAGAAATTTCCCATTGCAGCATTTGTGGTGGTGTGGCATGGTGGTTAAAGATCTGAATTTGTGCGGGAAAGTTTGTAAGGTTTAAACCCATTAAGTGATCTGTTAGGTTAGATGGTTTTATTTAGCTTTAAATAAGTGCCTGTAAAATTGCAATTATTTATAAGGTAAAAAAAAACCACATAGCTCACTTTATTGCATAAAGAGACTTGGTGCAGACACATCAGTCAATTTAAATAGTCCTACAGTTGTGCAGAGTCACTCTGAAATGAGCAAATATTTAAAATTGCCAGTAATTTAACAAGAACAAGATTCCCAAAACTTAGACGGAAAAGGAGGATATACCATTGCCACATCAAAATCAGGAACTGGGAAGGATGCCATTTTTCAGACATACTGAAGAAGTTGTCATCAACTCATTCGTCGTTCGAGACGTAGATCGGCTGATAAAATAAAAACTTTGCAAAAATGAGACCAGATAGACATGTTTGCAGCTAAATGTTTTGTATTTAGTTATTCTCTCTTTTTTTTCCCTTTTTTGGATCTTTTTGGAGCACAGCTCGTTAGAAAGCACCGGATTGCGAAATATCTTGGCTGTCTTAATGCTCTCTTTGACCTTTGAGCTCTATGATAGCGTGCTGTATTTACTTTAGAAAACCTTTTCTAAGAAAACTAAGTTATGTTTACATTACCTTTATGCAAACTCAGAGCTTTTAGCTCTTGACAGTGTATTTGAAGTGTGTGTTGCAGTGATTCAGTCCAGAAGTTTTGTGCAAGTTGTGTAAAGCTGTTTGGCAGCAAGACAACATTCTTTTTTGGTTAAATAAATCATGTCCAGTGTGTCTGAGAACCACAGTGACTTAGAGGAAAACGAAACCTAACTCGTTTTTTTTTATTAGAGCATGCTGACATGTAATTGCTTTCTTCTGTTGTTGTGTTTAGTCCATTTAGTGCATAGTCTTTTAATGCAAACCTGAAATTATATTTTTTATTTATTTTTTTTTTTTTTTACTTGCATCAATATAGTCTTCAGTTCATTCAACATTTGTTAAACATAATATTAAATAGCAAAAATTTAAACAGAAAAACTACAAATATGTAGTAAATATTTAAGACAAAAAATGTACACAAACTGAAGTTTTGATCGGTAAGGTTTTTTAAAGTCTCTTGCAAGGCTGTATTTTTTTGACCAAAAATGTATTGCAATTTAAAATCACCGTTTTCTATTTTAATATATTTTAAATTTAATTTATTCCTGTGATGCAAAGCTGAATGCAAAGCATCTAATCATTACTTCAGTCTTCAGTGTCACATGATCCTTCAGAAATCATTCTAATGTGCTGATTTGCTGCTCAACAAACATTTCTTACTATTATTAATGTTGTGCTGCTTAATGTTTTTGTGGAAAGCAGGACACTTTTTTTTTCTCAGTAATATTTGATGAATAGAAATTCAAAACAACTATTTATTTGAAATAGAAATCTTTTATAACATTATAAATGTCTTTTCTATTATTTTTGATCAATTTAATGCATCTTTGCTGAATAGAAGTATTAATTTCTTTCAAGAAATATTTCTAACCCCAAGCTTCAAACTTTGAATTCATGAAACAACAAAAACAGAAATGTCCATTCATTTGGATAACAGATAGGCCTACTATGATTAATATAGTCCCTGATATTCATGAAACCTATTTTTTAGCCCGTGTGACAACTAGCCCCTATTTCCTATCTCAAAAATCACACTATTTAATACACTGAAAATAAAATAATTAATTGCGACTTTTATGATTATTGCAACATATTCCAGAGGCTGTGAGTTCTCATCATTTTTGTCTCCATCATATCATGCACACGTCTTCCGGGTCGGTCTGCACTTGTGCAAAGAGCCAGTCCAGAGGGTCCTGATTTGAACTCGCCGGGCCCTTCAAGTCTGTCAAGGGTAGTGATACATTGTCAGGTCCAGAGAGAGCCCAGGGCTTGTGTGCCAGGACTGAACCTGTGATGGCCAAAGACATGCTGGGGTGTTTGGCCATGCGTAGCGGGGACAGACGGGAGCCCCGGAGGGGTCCGCTGAGAGGGTAGGTGGGTTGGGACAGCTCTCGTATGGAGTCTATGTAGTCATCCAGACTCTGGCTCTCCTGGAGCTTGAGAATCGTAGGGAGAAGATCCACAGAGGTCAGATGCCTCCTGGGCTTCATGCTGGAACTGACAGAGCGAGAGATAAAAACACTGGATTCACGCCTGTTCACATGTTAGTATTGAATCAAATCAGCTCTGAATATTCATATCATCAGTGTTTTGGTCCGTTCTATGCTCCTAGGAATTTAAGGCCTCTTATCTTTTTGCTTTAGCTTTTTTAATGATTTGATTTTGCCAAGTTATTTCTCTTTTATCAGCTGCTAACATTAGGGGAGACCTGGAACAAAGTTCTTCACTCACAAGCAAGCCAGAGTGTATATACCCTAGTACAAGGGAAAAAAAACCTATGCCATAATTTATTTAAAATAAATTTATCTCATACTAAATATACTTCTGTCACGTAATGGTAATATAGAAACTTGCACGATGAGGAATTCTTCAAAGAACAATCTTTAATTACGCAAACACAGGAAATAGCCACTTTCAACAATTTTAAAAAGATGGACAAAGACAGGGCGATAACAGGGCTTAAATACACAAGGCAAACAAAGGGAACAAATTAGTTAATTAATAGACACCAGGTGGACAGGATAACTATTCAGACAACTCAGGAAAACTAGGAAGACAAAACTCAAAACACAAACTTTAAGTCCATTAACATTTTTATTAAAATATCACTTAAGAGTATTTGGAGTATTTCTTTATTGCATAATGTACATTTCTTAACATTATGCCTAAAATGTGTTTTAATATCACTATTAATAAGGATTGTATGATCCCTGTATAATATCAGTCTTTAAATGCAAGATATTTCAAGTGCACCTGAAGTTTACTTGCAATAGTTCCACTTTAGCACAATCAAATATACTTCAGTATATCTTTAGTTAGACCTCAGCACTACTTAATTGCACAATTAAAGTACATTAAGCACAAAATGAGTTGTTCCAATTTAGCAGACTTTAAGTACCAGTTTAGTATACCAAAAGTACAACTGCAGGGTATTTTTATAATTGTATAAATGTGTGTGTTGTCCTGGTATTCCAACACAAGTATAGTAATAATAAAATAATAGTAAATTTTGACATTGTGTGGACATTTTTTTGGTCCCCATGAGGAAACAAGCTTATGAATCAAACAGAATGAAGTTTTTTTGAAAGTCCAAAAATGCAGAATGTTTTGTGTGAGGGGGTAAGATAAAAAATAAATAAATAAATACAAAACATTACGTCTATGGAATGTCTCCATATAACATGAAAAAAAAAGTGTGTGGTCTGTGCTTGGGCCTTCTCTATTGTCTCAAAGAAGTAGTAAAATATCATACAATTTATAATCATATGCTACAACAAGTAGTCTGCTTAAGTATGATTTACTGTAAAGGCTCACCTGTATGTTCCCTTGATGTCTTGAGTGTTTAGGTCCAGATGTCTGCTCAGAGGACCTGCTTCATGAGCAGCTGAGTGTGTCTTGTGCTCTGTTGAGGATTTACCACCTAGTTAGTGACTTTAAATCCTTTGGCATTGAGAGCAAAGATACTAAAATAAGCAAAGGGATGCCATGGATTTAGTGAGTGTGTGTTGATGTGTGTGTATGGTTTTGGTCAGAACGTGTTACCTGTACATGTTACACAACCCTCTGATCTACTCTATTTTATACATGCATTTTATATAATTGTACTTGCAAATTTTATATAATTGTATTTTGCTCATCTGATTTGTATTTAACTCCACATGAAGTGTTGTGCAATATTTGTTGAAACTTTAATCTTTAGATTTATAGTAATACATGTTCTGAGTTACAGCTTGACTTACAGTTGACTGGACTTGGCTCTGGACTCAACAAGTAAGATGTAAGATATTCATATTTCTACATCATTCGCTGAATTGCGAAACTCGCTCCTGAATTTGTGCCATCTCTCTTTCATCATTCAGACTTATTCCCATGGAGCAAACAATAGATCCTTGGTTCAGATGATTAAAAGATGCATGACTGTTATCTGCTATATTCCTTCACGGTTTCATACGTTTGGAACAGGTAAACAGATCAGGTTACTGTTAATTACAAGATTTCTCACACCTGTTACTCAGAGAAAACATTTTAGCATTGAACATTTGATTGTTGCGTAACATAAGCCATTAAGATATGAGAGACATAATGAAAATATATTCACTGCTCGTGATCTTCGGAAAATGTTGTAATGAACATTTACAGTTCAAAACTCATTACCATTGTTATGCAGTGTGTCTTTTTATTGATGAATTATTGACTTAGAAAAAAAAAATCAATAGTACACTACGTTTAGTTAATTGTTTGAAAATGACTGTCACTTATTGGGTTGTCAACTAATTATAAAACTAATTGAATTAATTAAATGATATGCTGATTGAATGATTTTATTTTATTTTTTTGTTAAAAGTTTATCTTTTGAAAACACTTTTCAAGATATGTTCTGTTTAATTTTTAAATGCTAGAATGCATCTTGTGGGAATTTGTTTTTGTTTTGTTTTGTTTTTTTTGTAATTGTACTAAATTCATGTTCATTTAAAATAATTATAGTCATATTTTTATTATATTTACTTATTCATTTAATCGTTATATTTATTGATAGGTGTACTTTTTCTGAGTATTAGGCTATAGTTTATTTACATACTTTTTAAATGCCTTCTTTAAATACTTCCTTTAACTTGACAATTCAATTCAATAATGGCATGTGAGGACAAAGAGCATATCCATATAAGTACAGAAATAATCTGTCTAGTGCTCAGTAACACTATATTACCAAATTACCAATCCTGATTAGACCATGAAGAAAACACTCAAAATATATGTACAGTCATATGGAGAAATATTCAGTAACAGGAAGCAGCCAAATGATTAATCCATGACACCTGGTACTGACGTCACTCAAGACAGCTGACGCAACGCAGCCTGCTTAGACCCCCACCCCCTCCAAGATCTTCTCTGTTACTGTTTTAAGAATGAGAGGGATGTGAATATCTGGAATTCTGTGGAAATTCACTGAGCTCGAGTCTCTGAACTCTATATGCTTCTCGCTAAAGCTAAATCATGAAGATCCAGTCAGTAATGAGCAGACAGCATTTCTCTGCTGAACATCTGGTGATTTACAGCAGGCCATGGTGCTCATATTGCTTCTCTTTATTATGATTAAGCTCTATGGAATGTTTCAGGGAAAGCATAACACACTCTCACAAGGAAACCTTACTCAGGCTACATCACTAAAACTTCATTTTGGGACTGCTGTTCAGCTTTTCAGTCCAGAAAATGTAGTTATTCTAAAGCTATAATAAATGTTTGGTTGACATTTTATGTTTGTTTTATTATTTGTATTATTTTTGTATTATTATATTTGTATTATTATATCGATATTATAATATAATCCATTTTACAAACAGCTTTATAATATAATATAATTAATGTAATGTAATGTAATGTAATGTAATGTAATATAATATTTCTGTGGAAATTCACTGAGCTCGAGTCTCTGAACTCTATATGCTTCTCGCTAAAGCTAAATCATGAAGATCCAGTCAGTAATGAGCAGACAGCATTTCTCTGCTGAACATCTGGTGATTTACAGCAGGCCATGGTGCTCATATTGCTTCTCTTTATTATGATTAAGCTCTATGGAATGTTTCAGGGAAAGCATAACACACTCTCACAAGGAAACCTTACTCAGGCTACATCACTAAAACTTCATTTTGGGACTGCTGTTCAGCTTTTCAGTCCAGAAAATGTAGTTATTCTAAAGCTATAATAAATGTTTGGTTGACATTTTATGTTTGTTTTATTATTTGTATTATTTTTGTATTATTATATTTGTATTATTATATCGATATTATAATATAATCCATTTTACAAACAGCTTTATAATATAATATAATTAATATAATGTAATGTAATGTAATGTAATGTAATATAATATGATATGATATGATATGATATGATATGATATGATATGATATGATATGATATAATATAGGCTTATAATTCTCCGAACCACTTCTTGTGATATGAATCAAAAGCATACTGGTGCCAATATAATATCATATTTAAGCAATATCAAGCAAAAAAAAAAAGAAAGAAAAATACAGCATGATTGTGTGATAATCCTTGTAAACAGCAGCTAAATGAACAAGAATTTAATACTGAGTAACAAATATTTCAGACACAGTATTGCCAGCTGCTTTTACTGGTTTTGCAACTTTAACGAAAGTAGTTCTAAACAAAGCCACAGTAAAAGCTGCGTTTCTCTGCGTTTCCTAACTCTAGAGTTTTTGAAAGAATTGTTTGATTCATTGAATGACTCACTCAATTGTTTCATTATTAGAGGAATGAGCGTTTTTGAACAAATCAGTTGAAGGAATGATGCTTTACTCATAAAATCAGTCTAATGTTTCTTCCTGAATAAACCAGTCTTTGCGAACAAATTATTTGAGTGAATGACTGAATGACTCACGCGCTTGCTTCTTCCTGAATGAATTAGCATTTGTCACTTAAACCAGTTCCAGAATGAGTGTTTTTGAATGAATTGTGGGCCTATCCAATTTATTTTGCAATGTGAAAGTAAGCTATTCTGTGAATGTGCAAGACTCCCAATTCAATAGTTGCTATAGGTAAATAGCTGTAAGAAGAACAAAGTGCAGTAGGCCTAAATGGTAAACCTGTTTGTGCTATTTGTTTATAATTTAGTTAAAGCACAAGAAGTTGTTTTTGTACAGTTAAAAATAACTGGAAGCAAATGACACTGGAAGCATAGCACATTCAAGTTAAAACTAAATGTGGATAGACTGTAAAATAAAAAAAAATAGATGGGTGACACATATCTAGTTTCCTCCACTTTAGAAAAATAAGCTAATATGTCCCAGAAATAGGCACTGTTACTTTGTGCTAATACCATCATTTGGAGCCCAAGACCCTGAGTCTGCGTATAGTGATAGCTATGATATGATATTAAGGTCCCGCCCAAACTCCCGCAAACTCAATCTCAAGCACACAAACACAACGCCACACTGTTTTTATAGCATAAAATAACTCAAACTAATTTTTTAGAAAAACAAATACTTGAACATACAATAGCATTATAATAACTACCTAAAAATACAGAAACAACAACAGTAATTTGATATTTTAGTTTGGCTCATGTCCCATTTGTTTACATGAAGAGGGTGGGGTTTCTAACCTATACTGCAGCCAGCCACCAGGGGGCGAAATGCGAAATGTTCTGGGCTGCGTTTCCCAAAAGCATTGTAAACCAATGGAGCTACGATCAACTTTGGCTTACGATGCTTTTGGGAAGCGCAGCCCTGGTCACTTTTCAGGACGTGTGCGGCTGGTGCGGCCCACTTGTGATAGACAGTCACTTGCTGCCACCTACTGGCATAACGATGTAAAGTGCAGAAAAAATCCCTTAAAAAAAAAGCACAACTGACCGTCAATCAGATTTAAGCATCAGAACTCTTTCTGTAAATATTATATTATATTATTCCAATTCTGACATATAAACATAAACTTGCAGTTTGCATTTAATTTTTTTTTTTTTTTATTGGCATTCATGTAAAACATGATTGTTGATTTAAAGAATGATAGAATAAAGTAATTAAGCGTACCCTACAGGGAGGAGAAGAGAATGGAGGGTTGGAAGGAAAGCCTACACTTTTATCTACACCATGTGGAATTGTATAAACCTGGAACATTCAAATGGACAAATCAGTAGAGCAGAGAATGCATAGACCAGTGTTGAATATAAATATTACATGCGAACACATCAATCCGCAGGCTCTGATCTCCATCTGCTGCTTTGTAGAAACAGAAATACCACACGCTTTTGCTTAGACGGAGGAGGTTGTAACCGAAGGAGGAACACTTCTGATTTTATTCCTATCGCCACAGTCCAGACTCCGACTGCGCGGAAAGAGATTTCGTTTCTGAGACATCATTAGACATAAAATGACTGCTGCTTTAATTGTGTGTTTGTGATTCGTGCACAGGCGTTTGATGCGCAGATGAGCTGAATATGGCCTTGTGTGATATCTAAACAAACATTAATCACAGACAAACAACATGGCTGCTGTTGCAACCGATACTTTCCCAACTTTACAGCTGGACTTATTCAAGCAGGTTTATTTAATGAACAAGAGTGAAAAGTTCAACCTAACTTATGAACAATAATTCTTAAAAATACAACTACACTATGATTGTGCACTGGTGAAACATCCAAGCCAACTGTAGACTGGATTTACTATATGTCATCTTACAGGGAACGTTCTCGGAACATTGGCTAACGTTCTGGCTAGGTTCTCTCAAAGTTATTAACAAACATTCTTATAGTAACATTAAAAGAACGTTCATTCAAGGTTATCTGATCTTTAATAATGTTCTAAAAATGTTGTTTATACATTTTTTTTAAATCACTTCATAATGTTATTTATACATTGTTGGTGAACATTTTTTCTGAAACGTTTAATTGGACATTTTTTAAATGTCAGGCCTGCTTGTTTCAGAACATTCAGAGAACATTCAAAAGCAAGGTTCCCGTAATGTTTGCAAAATTATAAAATGGCATGTTACCTTAACTTTCATATGATTAAGAAAAAAAAAGTTGTTTAAAAAACTAGACATTTTGACCATTCCAACAACATTCCGAAATAATGGTTTCATAGCTTAATGCGAACGTTAGCAACATTTTCTAAGAATGTATTTTTGTTAGCTGGGACTTGCAAAAAAGGCTCTTATGATCACCAAGGCTGCATTTATTTCATAAACAAATATAGTAAAAACAGTGATACTGTGGAATATTGTTATAATTTAAAAATAACTGTTTTCTATTTGAATATATTTTAATATGTAATTTATTCATGTGATGCAAAGCTGAATTTTCAGCATCATTACTCCAGTCTTCAGTGTCACTTACTCTAATATGCTTTATTTGCTGCTCAAGAAACATTTCTTATTATTATCAGTGTTGAAAACAGTTATGTTAACTAAAGATTAATATTTTTGTGGAAACCATTATGCATTTTTTCAGGATTCTTTGATGAATAGAAAGTTCAAAATAACAGCACATATTTAAAATAGAAATAATTAGTAACATTATATACAACTTGCAGAGCTGTCATAACCACCTAAATTAAAGTAGCCATTTTCATAACTGTATAATATTTTATATAATTATTGTTATATAATTTATTATGAAATGTTTTTCAGAGTCTTAACTTTGATAAAGAATAGCTCTTTGGTTTTGAGACTTTAGTCTTTGCAACTTCAGGGATCTTATCTATGCACAATCAGCTTGTAACACTCCAAAGAGAAAGGAAAACTTGAAATCGCATCATATGACCCCTTTAAGGTTTGGGGTCAGTGTTCCTCTGGAGTTTGGAAATATTTTCAGTGCTGCTCATGTTTCGGCAGTCTGGAGTGTCATCGGCCGCTCTGAATTCCAAGTAAGTTCTGCCCACATCCCATAATTAACCAGACCATATCTAACCTTTAGAGTTGCAGCAAATGAGGGCAAATTAGTTCATTGAGGTGATTATCTGATGCCAACATGTATTACATGAATGATCAGGAACAACTGTGAACAAACACACACACACACACACACACACACACACACACACTTAATTTGGCATTATGCTCTTATCCTCGCTGGCCTTGCCCTTTACAATCCCAGGAAAGTTTCGTTTTGATTTAATACCTCTAGATTAGACAGGCTTTGTTGGCGTTTAGACAAGAAAAGGGGTATTTTCTCACACAGTCTACCATGTATTCAGTGATATAAACATAAATATTATCATATTTACATTGAGAAATATGCATGGAAAATTGCAAAATGTTAATATTGATTAATATTTCTTACCCGTTCAACTTGAGAAACAAGACTAATATTATAGAGACATGATAAGCAATTCAAATGAGTATGTTTTGGTTTGTAAAAGAGTACATATTCGCCCATCGTCCAGATGTTCACAGCTTCCCACGTGGAATTGAAAGTGTTAGAGCGCTTTGTGTGCTTGGGCAGGACAGTTTTGGAAGAAGCTGACTCAAAAGCACTCATTTCCTAAGAAAAACTATTTATCGACTGTCAGGGGTGCACTTTAGGCTGTTACATGATTTCTTGGATCAGGTTCTGGGTGCATCTGTGCCTTACCAGCAACTGTGGTTTTGTCTGAGCCTGTGCTTGATACTAAAACATTTAATAGTAGTTTAATACAGTACTAAATCAAACTAAATAGCAAAAACATTTTCTAACTCATCTCTGTACATTTGGTAACTGTATATTTACATCGTTTTCAGGCCTGTGTAAAGATATATAGAAGTATAACATTTAGTATAGCCTATAAAATATTCCCTTAGATTATTTGTGGCATTAAAGCAGTCACCAGCAGGATTAGGGTCATGGCTAATTTAAGAGTCCCAGTTACTGTAAATACTGTAAGTGGTGGAAAGTTATCCAGGACTGACCTGGTATTATCCTCAACATCCATGATAAATCTGGAAAGAGCAGTTCAGTAGTTTGGCATGTGACTTTTCATTTCGTGTGCAATCGGATTTGGGGTAGAAAGAAGTTGGAGAGTCCTGTTTAAAACAAATAGTTATTTTAAAAACCACACTGCCATCTAGTGACAATTTAGGCACAGTGAAATCCTGAATACATAAAATGCCCTTTTGAAAGGACACGATGTTGCACGTGAAAATTAAGTCAAGACAGAGTTGGTCAGGTGACCTTTGACTTCTGTCTGAATTTTACAAAAAAAACATCATCCACTGATTTCTACAGCTATAAATACACTCAGGAGACATTCGTAATCATAATTAATCAAACTACATTCGTAAACCTGGTACTAATGTGCAGATCTGGCCAAGTGGCCACACTGACACCTCTTCTGAAGTTAGTTTTCAGTTAATTTAAGGTAAGAAAAAGAAATGTAGGCTGAAATGAAGGACTAGATGAAAGAGTTGGCATAATAAATTCATAAAGTTTGGCAAATCCAGAGCACGCGTCCTGCAGAGAGATGATAAACTCAGACAGAGTTGAGTCTGATAGCAGAGAGAATTCAGTCTGTGTCTTGCATGCACTACTTTCACAAAAGTATAACCACAATTGCCAAAATTACCATGATTTTTTGGGATATGTATATATAATGATGTACACACACACATTTAGTCATTTAGCAAACGGACACATATATGATATATATATATATATATATATCATTAAAAAAAAAAAAACAGCCAGTCTGACCTAAAGAAAATACATCTTGTTTATTTAGTTGACTCTTGTCTGAATGTAAAACTTTTGATTCTAAACTAACACATTGTAAAACATTTTGTGCGACAACTAGCCACCATATGTATGTTTAACTAATTTGCCTTTAGTCTAACATCTAATAGACTAAGAAAATAAAATGGAAATTTTGATAATCTAGATGAGACGTGCAATAAAATAAAACAAAATAAATAGAGCGTACTAAATTACTGCTAAATATCACTTTTGTGTCAAACGTAGCTACTTGACACATATTATTACATTAAATAATTTAATCTAATTTCAATTCCACTTGCTTTAAAACACCTTTTTATCCGCCCGAAGGACTCTTTTTGCAGCATATCTGAAATTTTTACTGTCCTTTCCTTCACATAAATCACCGAACACACATGCTCAAAGTAATTGTGGATATGTGTAAAATGGTATTTGTCACATTGATCAGCCAGTTATCTGCTGCGATACAGCTGACATCAAACAGCAGCGACGGGAGCGGATGCGCTTCAGTCAATTACACACACACACACACACACACACACCGCCATAATAACAGTAGCTCTCCATCAGCATCAGCAAGACATCCGCAGGGGAAGCAGTGAGTATCTCTTCTGCATTAATTTCCGACGGAAAAACAAATCGTAGGCTGTGTTATTCGAAACGGTCTATGGTTTAGTCTCTGCCGTTTCCAAACCTCTGGGCAGCGGCTAAGACTACAGAAACGCGAGAGCAAACATAGAATGTATTCCGTCTCTTCTATTTTCCCGATCGAAAATTCGCTTAATCCCTTCAGTGCATCATAAGAAAGAAAAACATCCATCATTATTTTTTTGACGTATAATGCCTCAGTGAACGCGCAGCTGTTGCGTAATAATGGTACATTGTGAGCGCGTAATGCCGCGTGATGAATTACAAATTACGCTTAAATGCTTACGTTCGTCCTGTCTGTCTGTATGTTAGATAATGAATTATGATTTGATATGCGTTCAGTGGTGCTGTATTGGTCTGTGGTCGAAGCTTATTTGAGAGACAGCGCAGACATCATCTGGACGCCTCACACATGCTGATGTGCTGCTGTACATTGGGCATCTCGGATAACCTTGATAGAGCAAGTAAAGGTGTTCTGTGGAAGAGCCAATAAAACACGCCTGTTCCATGGCCTGCAGTGTCCTCCACGTGAAGTGATTGTGTCAGAAAAGGAACATGCAATTATTTATTTTAATACAGTTTCAAATGTAATGCTTTGTCAAAATGATATTAACGGCGTTTTTAACAATGATGGAAATAAATAAATGGGGTTAATACATTTATATAATTTGTTATTAAAACTACAAATATATTTAGAGACATTTCAACAACCAAAATGTCACAAAAAAAGCAAGTGATCCATGATTAGTGAGTTAATGTCAATCAGACAGCCTTTTCATATCTAAATCAGCTGTTTTGGTTTGATTAATCTCTAGGCCTATATGAAGAGTTAATTTGCAAAAACAGATAACTCCGTTTAAAAAAAAAAGTTCAAAAATCATGGTTTTTTTTTTATACTGCATTCCAATTAATATCAATCAAACTGCAGTTGGGTGTTTTGATTAAATAATAACTAACTAGCTAACTAACACAATAAATACTTGATAACACAATAAAAACATGATTTATGAACATTTATAAAAACTGAGTTATCTGTTTTTGCAAATAAACTCATCATATGCACCCAAAAAAATTTTTTTTTAAATAAATAAAAATCTCGACTTGCTATTCTGAGCTAATCTAGAATGATAATTGCTCAAAATCCACTCAAAAATCATTTTAAAGGGGTCCTATTATGCTTTTTCACTTTTTCAACTTTAGTTAGTCTGTAATGTTGCTGTTTGAGCATAAAAAAGATCTGCAAAGTTACAAAGCTCAAAG
>NW_015664019.1:901275-902394 GCF_001515625.1 Sinocyclocheilus rhinocerous | reverse complement strand
GGGTTTAAATCACGCTCAAATTGATTTGATTTTGATGCAATATTTACACTGAAGCTCGCAGGCGGCTATGGTAAGGGGCGTGACATTTCCCCACACACTGGCCCAGCTAACCAATCACAGCACACACTGGCCCAGCTAACCAATCACAGCACACACTGGCCCAGCTAACCAATCACAGCACACACTGGCCCAGCTAACCAATCACAGCACATTTCGTATTTCAGAAGGCGGGCTTTCATTTGATACAGGAACTATTCGAGCTGTTCATGCCAGACTGGGGAGAGAGGTGTTGTAATAATGTAAAATATCTGAAAAATTATGTGTTTTTCGAACAACCTAGTATGAGAGACTGTTCTAGTACTCCCCCAAAACAAAATCAAGACTTTGTAAAAGAGCATAATAGGACCCCTTTAAATGAGAATAACTGAAATTATGGAAATGTCTAATCAGTTAAGCTTTTATTGTGTGAGCGCATATATATTATGTAAAATAAGTGTGTGTATGTGTATGTGTATGTGTGTATGTGTGCGTGTGTGTGTGTGTAATGTAAAATACAAAATCAAGACTTTGTAAAAGAGCATAATAGGACCCCTTTAAATGAGAATAACTGAAATTATGGAAATGTCTAATCAGTTAAGCTTTTATTGGCTAATGCCAACAATCTCAAAATGGCTTAATGTGGGCTGACGTGTCTATCTATCACTAGTGGTTGTTGTGTTTATGTGTTTTGTATTCTGTAGAGGGCTCTGTAATAGCCTATTAGGTTGGAGAAATAATGAGACAGAGCGGTAACCTATCAGATGTTTTCCTCAGTCGGCTAATGAGTAAGACATGAGACACTGAGTCATAATGACATGGAGAGAGATTCACAGTAACTGAGTGACAACATCACAGAGCTCCAACATCAGACCCCTCAGAGACAGACTTAATGGAGAGATATTTACTGTTTAACTAGTGCTAAATGGAAAACATCAACCAACAACAGATGCAGAGATACAAATCCTCTCAGGTGAATGATGGCATGGAATGATGAAATTATGCAGTAACATCAATTAGTTGCTGTGACTCTTAATTTCCCTAAAGAAATATATTTAGTTCAACCGAAATAATATATATATA
>NW_015664019.1:896627-901107 GCF_001515625.1 Sinocyclocheilus rhinocerous | reverse complement strand
TGTGTGTGTGTGTGTGTGTGTGTGTGTGTGTGTGCGCGCATATATATTATGTAAAATAAGTGCGTGTATGTATATATGTGTGTGTGTGTGTGTGTGTGTGTGTTTGTGTGTGTATATACGCATATTATATTAAATTATATTGCACAAATATTATAAACACATTTGACACATAATACTGAGAAAAAACACAGCAAAAGGAAAGGAAATCAGGTCCAAAAACCGCTCCAAGCAAGTAATTCAGATGTTTTATTGAACATAAAAACTGCTTATAGATGCAAACATCACAATAAACCACAAAAAACTTCCTGTTATAATAACACAAAATTGCCAAGTAATGAAAAGTAAGACACTTACCGAAAGGAAATTGTATAAGTATTCGGTTGAATATATTGAGTTCATTTGCATTTTTTGCTGAATATAGGACCTAATCATTCATGTTTGCTTCAGATATGGTGAAATTAGGCAGTAACCTGGTGGACAAGATGGAGAGACAGCCGTCGGTGGAGGACGGTTTTGACAACATCCCCCTCATCACTCCACTGGAGGTCAGCCAGTTACAGCAGCCTGATAAGGTAATTACCATTCATGCATTAGAGAGCAGAACCCACACATAGTGCCATATTAAAGACAGCAGCGCACCTCTGTTACTCATTACTCTGCATAGAACTTCATTAAGGGGAAGAATGTCATAGGAGACTGGAGGTGGACCGGCAGACATCCAGTACCACTGATACCATCAAAGACACGGTAGAAACCACCCCGAAAGATCCCAGCGGATAGCCTGGCATGAAAGAAAGAATTCATGTGACACCATCAAGATTCATTGTCACTGAGTATGATACAGTTTGTCACCGAAAGTCTTTGCAAACCATCTGATCTTGCAAATGCACACAAGCTCATGTCAGAACTCTCACAGATGGCTTATATCTATTCCTAGCTCTGAAGGAGGCAAGTGCAACGGGTGGAATCGCACAGCAGAGTTTGAATTTGACTTTGCAGTGACTCATCTAAAAGATGACAAATGATATAGTAGTAGGAGCTCGC
Organism: Sinocyclocheilus rhinocerous; assembly: GCF_001515625.1. NCBI lineage: Eukaryota > Metazoa > Chordata > Actinopteri > Cypriniformes > Cyprinidae > Sinocyclocheilus > Sinocyclocheilus rhinocerous. The sequence continues at coordinate 900,063 of NW_015664019.1, read as the reverse complement.
GCTCTGCATTTTTAATGTGCTGAAGTAACATCTTGTGTATCCTACAACCTGCGTTGTTTAAAAAACCTGCCTCTACCTATATATTTCCACAACATACCTATACATACAATTCACTGCAGTTTCCAGCGGAAATGACCACTAGTGGCAGAAAAACATTGATTTTTATTCCTTTTCATGCAAATTATGATTACAGGGGCAGAGTATTAATTAATAAAGACTCATTTTCCCGCATCTCTTTGCACAATACGGTATGTTATGACCTCAACGTACAACCAAGTGCATGATTTGTAAACTAGAATAATACATTTTGATGTTTGCATCACATTACCAGCTCCACAAGTATGGCTTTTCTGACATAGTAAACTTGCTCGGTAGCACACCTGGTATAACATTGCACTTTCAGCGAGGAGCTAAAATGTCAAGGTTGCTTCAGCAAATGTGACCCTGGATCACAAAAGCAGTCTTAAGTCGCTGGGGTATATTTGTAGCAATAGCCAAAAATACATTGTATGGGTCAAAAATATAGATTTTTCTTTTATGCCAAAAATCATTAGGACATTAAGTAAAGATCATGTTCCATGAAGATATTTTGTAAATTTCCTACCGTAAATATATCAAAACGTCATTTTTGATTAGTAATATGCATTGCTAAGGACTTCATTTTGACAACTTTAAAGGCAATTTTTTATTTAGATTTTTTTGCACCCTCAGATTCCAGATTTTCAAATAGTTGTATATCGGTCAAATATTGTCCTATCCTAACAGCTTTCAGATGATGTATAAATCTCAATTTCGAAAAATTGACACTTAAGACTGGTTTTGTGGTCCAGGGTCACAAATGTGTTTTATCTTACGTTTGCTTTTGTTAAAGCTATCGGTTAGGTTTAGGTCCGGGTCCTAAATTTCTAAATCCTAAATTTGGCTTCAATCAGAGCACACAAGACTTGGTTGGGATGTAATGTTGACTTTACTTTGGCTGTGCAAATAATTCCAAAAAGACTCATTGTTGTGTGTCAGTCAGTGCTGCGCAAACTGGTCGACCATATTGGACTAACAACAATCCACCTCAACATAGTCAAGATGTTCTTTGGAACATAACGTCTTGTCGACCATTTAGAAACTTTTGAAAACACAGCTACTTGCTTCAGCTGGTTTTCCATTAGGGTTTCTAATGCTAACTCTGAAAGCAGTGAGCCCATTCTTGTGGTTTCTGCCCAGCCCCCTCTCATCTTGTTCTTTGTTTGGACTATTTTAATAGTTCATTCTTTCTCTGTGACTCTATAGGTGATTGTGAAAACCACAGCAGAGTATCAGCTGAAGGAGAAGAAGAGGAAGCTGTATGTGCCGAGCATCAAGAAGCTAAACATAAACCTTTATGATGAGATGTCAGAGAAGCTCAAGGTAAAAAAAAAAAGACAAGGACAGATTACCCAGCCTACTTAGATCTTGCATTTGTCTCTCTGTTAGTGAGGGAAATGCGAGTATAAATACAAATAAATACCAATATAAAAATGGAAGGCATAAATACATGTGTGAATGTCTGTGTTTTCCAGCTGACTGGGTTGATTATTATCACCTTGGCGTTCCTGGCGTGTCTGCTTCTGTTGGTCATGTATAAAGCGCTGTGGTACGATCAGCTCGGCTGCCCTGAGGGCTTCGTTCTCCAGGTACCCAGTATAGCACAAATACACCATGCTGAGAACATTTGTGGGCTACTTTACAAACCATTTTTGCTCTGAAATGTAGATGACAAATCACACTTCTGTAAACAAATGTCTTCACTTGTGGCTTTAGTGAAAACTAGCCAATGGTTGCCACCGGTATGACATCTCAACATGATTTTCACCTCAAAACGTATCCTACTTTCTTTCATTGTGAATGAATCATCCGAGAATGGTGGTATATAGCTACCAGATGAATAATAATTTATACAGCAGCCTGTGCATTAGTAGTTTGGATTTTTAAGTTACATTGTAACTCCAGCAAGTGGCGCCAAGTGACTGTCTTTATGCATGAGTCATTGAATCATTCATTCAACCCATTTGTTCAAAATTGCTGATTCATTCAGGCACAAAACAAGTGATTTCAAGTCACTTGTTTTGTTCCTGAATGAATCAGCAATTTTGATTCCAATTTAATTCATATTGTATTGTTTTCCTTGTTGCTTCATGTGAGGAACTTTATTTGTTTGATGCACAAATATGCTGTTTCAAGTTACCCACATATGAAAGTATATTTCTGTTAGGATAGGCAGCAGGGTAGCTTACTAGGTTTTGGAGCAGAGCGATTAAGTATTAACTGCATCTTTTGTTTGTGTGATATTCGTTTAAATTTACTTTGTTTGCAGCTCAGCAAAGCTTAGCTGCAGATCTTCAGTCTGCGGACAGCATCTGAAGCGGTGCATTAGCTTTGGTGGAGTGTGAGAATGTCTTTAATTAGTCTTAACCATGACTAAACTGTGATTAAGGCCTGCAGGGGTTTCCACCTCACCCCCTTTGATGCAGATACCACTGCCATAATTAGCATGCCACACTAATGTAGCGTTGCTAACTTGAAGAGCGGAAAAATTGCCTCTTGTTAAGATGGAATGAGGTTTATGGAAGCTTTGGCATGTTGACGTCTCTTGATTGACGTCTTTCAGTCGCAAAACACCTTTTTGTTTTTGTGGGATGAGTAAAGTGTCACTTCAAGCATCTAAGCATCTGTTTTACAAATTGGAAATATAATAAATCTTTCATAGTTTGCATTCCTGAGAAATAGTTTATTACTGCTTACACCATGTAGTCAGTTTTGGATCATTTAAGTTTAAGAATTTGGGTATTTTCAGATATATAGCTACAGGTTCTGTAAGTTTGAATTTTTAAAATTAATTTTGTGTTTATGTAACTTCCCAAATAAGAATATACTAAGATGTTCCTTTAACTAGACCTAGAAATAGTTATGTCTACTTTTTGCATAAAACTTAACGTGTCTATTCCATGCATAATATTATGTAGATGGTAAATTTATAGTTTTTTTTTTTCAATATTGTATAAAATGATTAGGTTGTCGACATGCTCTGTTAGGAATAACATTACCATAGCAATCTTAATTTTGTGGCAGAATATAGTATGTATATTTTGCACAGTATACAAATTTTCTATATGAAATCCCAGATAATCTGCTATTTGCTCAAATGAGAATTTTGCACCAGAGCACATTGCATATTCATTCCATATTGATGGATTAAAATAATTAATATAATCTATTATTATTATTATTTGATTTACACTAACGGAAACACAAATTTTTATATTTTTGTTTCTGAGATGATAATTGGCCACTCATTTAATTAAACATGCAACATAATGAGACTTCAACAAAAATGTTTCTTTTTTTTTTTTTTTTTTTGCTTGCTATATATATATATATATATATATATATATATATACACACA
>NW_015664019.1:854145-896480 GCF_001515625.1 Sinocyclocheilus rhinocerous | reverse complement strand
ACACACACACACATACACACACACATATATATATATATATATACACACACACACACATAAAGAACAATATATTTTATCACTACAGGTCATTGATTTTTACAGAAATGTGTTTTTTTGTTGATGTTTGTAGACAATGTGCTAAGCTTCACATGTCATCTCAACACATTTGGAAAAGACAGTGATAGAATATCATTGTCCGCTTCTAAAATATAGATTTCCCCAATTTATGCATGTGCGTAAACGGAAGTGGCAGGATTGTTGTTTCAGAGGCAGTTATCAGCGGTTTGGCCGCTCTACCGATGCTATATCAACACCTTTATGTTTGATTTATAACAGAACCTGCCTGACCTTCTCCATTCGAGTTAATGTATTCCTATATAACCTTTATTTGCAAACGTCTACTTTCTAATCTAGCACAGACACTGCACCCCGTCGGCTCTGGAGATGTACTACCCTGAGCAGAACTCCAGGGGCAGCTTGTACACCGCCATGACCCACCTCAACCAGGCCAAGAAGAACATCCCAGAGCTGTCTCCTCCCTGGCTGCCGGTCATGAAGGACGAGGTGAACCACTCTGAGAAATAAGGAGCGAGAAGGGGTCACTGTATTTTCACTTTAAAGGGTTTATGAGGATGGAATTCAGATAATGTTGATGGTCAAGTCAATCGGAAGGCGTTTATGTGTGTATTTCGTGTTTAAAATGGGAATTTGGTGCGAATAACTATTTAGATTAACTGTGACACACACAAATGTCTTTGAAGTGAAGGTTTCTAGGTTGCAACTTTGTCGACCTTCTGCAATACAAATGCTTTCAGATATCTACTCCATACCCGTTTAGAGGAAATCTAGACTCTGAAGCTCATCCGTACGCGTTTTAAATGTCACCATGCCACTTTTTGATGACACGTCTCACTGTGGCATTGTAGATTTAGTCGTGCTGCTTGTAATTCTGCGAAGTTTGTTAGGCGTTAGTTCTCGCTTATGGTTTCATTTGAAGTCATTTAGCTTAGTGTAATGAAGTGTGCGTTGGCTGTGAATTGTGTTCTAATGAACTGCAATGCAACTGAGAAACGAGTGCATTGGCAAGAAAAAGCATTCCAAAAACTCTGATCATTTTCTCTTAAATCAACTCTAACTGCTTATTGTTGTCTTAAAGCAACGTGTCTTTGATTTAAAAGAGAAAAGCGATTATTACACTTTTTTTGTTCATTTTACTAAATGAGAAAATCTGACTTTTGATCGTAAGGACGAAATGATTTGTGCAAAAAATACATTTTATACACATTTGCATGCTTAAAAACCATACCATATCCTAGAATTTAAATGAAAGATGTGAAAACCAAGTCATTTGAATGTAAACAGGAGTAACGGTAAACTATTTTTAGGTATTAGAACAGTCATTTTTGTGTTTGTTTGTGTGCTGAAACATTTACACACAAAGCACCAGCAGCCATTTAAATGTTTATTAATGTTGTAGATTCTTTCAAAAGTTTAAGAATGTGAAAACACCTCATGAAGGCGAGTGACCTTTGAATTGTTTTTGTGTACATTTATCACTTCTACAGCAAATCAGTCCCAGCTGAATGTATAAACTTTCAAAAGCAGATTGAAACATGTTTCCCCTTTCTGTTGCGTTTTTTATTTATTTATTGTGCTTTATATTTATCTATTGTGATCTGATTTTTTCCCCAATTGCTAAATGTAAAGTTCTAATGTGTATTTATTTATGTATTTCTCTTATTTATTTGTCTGGTGCTGGAAGGATGAATTGAAGTTCTTGTAAGGTGCAGCAGGTGAAATCATAAAGCCTGCAGTATTAGTCATTTCTGTGTGTGACAAACATTCATTCATCCTCAATGGATAATAACACAATAAAGGTTTCAGTATTCACCAGCGCGGTGTTCTGTCATTGCACTGGAGATTCTACAACTGCAGTTGGTGTGCATGTAATGTGCATATAATGGTGAATAGGTTGTATTATTCAGAAAAATCCAGAGCTTTGATTTTGTAACAGTGGTGCTGTAAATTCATAACATGTAATTCATAAATATTTATTATTTGTAGTGTTAATATTATTTAACAATGGTGATAATGATGATAGCAATAATAATGATTATTATAGAACATAAATTAATTAAAAATGACTGAATAAAAACGTATTTACACTGGACTAATAAAATAATAATAATAGCAATAATAAATTATTGTTATAAGTTAATTAAAAAGGATTGAATAAAAATGTAGTTAAATTGAATATAAAATAAAAAATAGCAATAATAATGACAATTAGATCATACGTTCATTAAAAATGGTTGGATAAAAACTTAAGTTGGATTATAGAATTATTATTATTATAGATCCTAAATTCATTAAAAAGCATGGAGTTAAATTGTATTAACAATTATATGAAAGCGAAAACAAAATTAAATGCAAACGTTAAATTGATTATGCATGCTACATTTGTGACATTTTAGTCTAAATATAAATATGTGGCTAACATTCAAATGAGAATATTTTATCTATAGGTATAAATGTTCAAAAGTCATATTTTACATTTTAATAGATTGTATTGTACATAACCTAAAAATTATTGTACACACACACACACACACACACACAGGATTTCACACCATGTTCCTTCTAGTCCTCTGTGTAATTAACATTTTCATTCCTTGCATTGTACTGTATGTTGTGCAGGCGCTGAACCCAATGAAGGGCTAAAAAGTAATTATTAGAGAATAGCATAGTCAGCTCACAGCAGGTGTTGCCAGGGGAAAGGGCGTTCATTTGAGTGAGGGTGTAAAGTGGTTGTGTGTCAAGCCCTGTTTGAGGTGTGTGTGTGTGTGTGTGTGTGTGTGTGTGTGTGTGTGTGTGTCTCAGTATGATCTCCTGAATACTGGCGCCAGCAGAGAATGCCTTTCATTACAGATATCTCTCTCTCTCTCTCTCTCTCACACACACACACACACACACACACTGTATCTCTTTTACTCACACACACACACACACACACACACACGTACAGATTAAATGAGGTGTCAAAATAATAAACTCAGATTGACAGCTGACCCAGTGGACTGTAAACAAATGTGCTGCTGAATCCTGCACGGATACCTCTCAATGCAAACAAGGACAACCCCACTCATTCTTTATTATCACTACTTTTACAATGACAGTAAAATGATGAAAACTATGAAATACCAGAAAGAAGTTTATTCTTAAATTGCATTGCTTTAAATTTGCATTGCATTGCTTATATAGTGAGGTTTAAACTATGTGAAGTTTACTGTATGTCCGTCCTTATGTTGCATTCTGGAGTAATTTTAGTGAACTATGTTTCTTTCACTGAATGAAAAGAATGACTTGCTTATACTTGATTTGACTGTCAATGTAGGTTCCTCATTACTACAACATTACTGTGGACTCATATGTTACACAGCTCAGAGATTCTCACTGTGAAAACTCACAGTATACAGTGCCACCTTCAGGTCACTTTACTAAGGCCTTCAGCCACTTGATATGGCACTGTATTAGCGGACATGTTTGTTTTGTATTTTTGGGATTTGTGCTTTTCTCATCTTGTTTTGTTTTGTTTTGTTTTTTCAATTACTTTCTTTTTTCTCACCCCAGTAGTTTTTTTCTTTTCTTTCTCTTGTTTTAAAAACAGTCCGCTTTTTCATTTTGTGTTTTGTGCTTGTTTTGTGGTTTGTTTTTTGTTGTGACCATGACAGTTTCTTCAATTGACTTGATGTCATTGTATTAGCTGACATGTTTTTGTTTTATTTTGCTTGCGATTTTTTGTTTTGATATGGCAGTTTCTTCAATTAAGTAAATTTTTCTCACCCCGATATTTTTTTTTCTTGTTTAAAGAACAGTCCTCCTTTTCATTTTGTGTATTGTGCTTGTTTTATGATTTGTTTTGACCATGACAGTGTCTTAAATTAACTTGATGTGGTACTTTATGAGCAGACATCCAATGTTTGTTTTGTATTGTTGTTTTGACCATGAGAGTTTCTGCATTTAAGTTTCAAAGTATGCTTTCTTTTTCTTTTTCTTTTTTTTTTCTTGTTTTAAGTCCCCTTTTTTATTTCTTAGATTTATGCTTAATACAAGAAAGTGCATGGGCTAATAAAAATAAACTTAATTCTAGATATTCTCTGAAGACGAAAATATATTTAGAAAAAGTCTTTCTACTTTTCTGCACATAAATTCAGCAAAAGCAGTAGTCGCATATGATAATCATGTGGTTTTGAAAGAGTAATTAAAAATGAACCAAATACATTTGTTTTAATTTACAACACAACTACTAAGTGTATAAATGTACCCGTCCTGTGTGTAGCAGCTGTGAGTTAGTGAGGCTGTAAAACCATTTTAAATTGAGAAGTGTTGACAGCCTCTGGTTTTTCGTTGACTTTCTGCTTCTATAAATGTTCAAACTGCGTAAAAAGAGTGTTCTCATTTTAGCACTATGACAGGGAGTTTATTGCTGTAACACAAGAACTCTTGACCCTTACAGGCCAAGAAAAAACTCTTTCATACGTCATTTACTTACCTAGTCCTCTGCGTTTGATCATTTGCCCTTCAAGTAAAGGCCATATTGCAGTCATAAAGGGATCAATGAGAAATCAAGTGACTTGCAACTGTCAAAGCATAATAACAGCTGGCAGGCCTGCCGTGACACTGGGCAAGTGCCAGTCTCCAGTGTATGCGCTCTGTGTTTTTATTGAATGTAGGATCTGTTTTGAATGACTGTCTGAATGAATGTCTTTAGCTGCTTAAGGGTAGCGTTTAGTCCTTGATTTATTCGTTTAGGAACGGCTTGGCGTGGAATCATTTTCCAAACTCTGCAGTTTGCAGCAATTTATGCTTCAATGAGGGAGAAACCCGCAGAAACAAATATTTGAGTGTGCTCCGTAATGAAATGGCTATATTTTTACGGATTAAATTGAGTCATAAGCCCGTTTAAACAAAACCTGGCTACACAGGCAGCAATTTAGGATCCTTATATTAAACATCAGACTAGGACTGTCCTAAGGCCAGGAATAAAGAGCAAGTATGCAGTAATTGTGTCGGCCGTCTAACCTGCGGTCAATGATTTCTGTTTGATCTTTAGTTTGTGATGCTTATATTCAACATAATCAAATTTGTGATGGTTTTATTTAGTATAATGAATGTAGAAAAAGGTAGAGAAGGCATGAGTAGCATGGTTTATAGTTTATTTGTTTGTTTTTTTCCTGGTGATTTATTTTGTTAAATAATGATTTCATTTCAATTTTTATTCAGTTTTTAAACCAGTTAACGTCATAGTTATAGTGTCACCCAGAATCAGTGGAGCCATAACGTCATTTTCTCCTTAAAAAAATGCAGAATTCAAGGGCAAAATTAGAGGGTAAAAAATGTACAAATGGGTATGTATCAGGACTTCACATCAATTTACAACCTGTCCCCAATCTCTAATCCAAATTTATAGCAATTACACACGTGGAGCAAATTCTTAGACGAGTGAATTAGAGGCAGTCTGAAGTCCGGAAATCATGTATAGTTACCGCATTCACTCTTTTTACATTGTGAGTAATAGATGCCAATTTACAGTCTCATAGACAGAGGAAGTTGTTGTTATTGTATCAAAGTCTTAATTACATGAACATGAACCATGTGTCTCATGGACAGAATAATTATATGAACAATAAGCGATATGACTCAGAAGACTTTTATGGTACAAGTGACCTTTTTCATTTCACGAAATTGATTCTGCCTTTTTAAAAAACAAAGCCAGTCAGAGTGAAAGCAGCACACTGCTGTGCAGACATTATAGAATTATGGTAACTTTGAGAAAGGTATAGCATACTCAATGTATTTGTTTGTATATAATAATCACAGGTGTTATTTTTGTAGATTTCTGACTTGAAAAAAAAAAATTTGACCATATTAACCGTTATTGGCCAGAAAAATACTGTTTGTTTCAAATACACTATACCATTCAAAAATTTGGAATAATTACGATTTTAAAATGTTTTTGAAAGTCTCTTATGCTCTCCAAGGATGCATATTTGATGAAAAATACAGTAAAAACTGTATTCAGCAACAACTGTGTTCAACTGTACACTATTACTGTTTTTGCTGTATTTTATATTAAATAAATACAGCCTTGGTGAGCATCAGAGATTTCTGTAACACTTTACTTAAAGCCTTTATGTGCCTATAATGCATTATAAAAAGCAGTTTTAATGCATTCATTATTATGCACCTTATAATACTTTGTTCAATCTCATGAATAATTATTTCCACAGTTAATACATTATAGCACTTATCAATTGATTGTTACACTATGCATTTTAAATTCAGTTATAATTATTTACAAGATATAATGTATTATAAATATAATAATAAATATATTTATATAATAAATATTGTAATAAATATAATGCATTATACCCTTTAATAACTTGTTATAATGCTATAAGTAAAGTTTTACCGAGACTTCTTTCAAAAACATTTTTTTTTTAAATATCCTAAACTTTTGACTGATAATATATGTTAGCCTCTTGTGACAACATACCCCAGTTGTGGGGTAAGTAGTCACAGGAAACACTGGCCATTATATATTTTTTTAGGATTTACATGTAAATTATACAATTATGAAGCATAAAACAATTCATGAAACACCGGAAATGCAGAATAGATTTAGTAATGAATAATAAAAAAAATTATAATAATTAAAACAAATGTGACAACTTGCCCCAGACGCCTCTATTTTTTCAATAAAAAATGTCCAATACTAAGTTTTTTATAACTCTTTCCTGTTGTCTGAGACAAATTTTGTTTTTACCAACTTCTAAATGTTGTCCATTAGGTAATATTAACATACTCTTAATGAAGACCTGCAATTCATAACCAACCCAGAGATAAGGTCACGAAGTCGAGCTCTCATGATACTTCTTGGCCTTCATCATATCCATCACATCCCAGACTCTCTCTCTTTCTCCTCCTCACTTTCACACACACCATTCTTCTCTCTCGCTCTCTCTATTATGTCAGTGTCGCCGCAGTCATTGTTCCTCTGTGTTGAAGCTGAAGAAAGCTCGGGGAGTGTTTCAGATGTTGGCACCAGCTCTTGCCTACTCAGCGGGTTTGTGTGTATGTGTGATCGCCCTCTCCCGCTAAGAAACGCTGAGTACTCACTGACAGCTCTATCACTCGTCCTCAATGGGGCGTAATTTGTGAGAGCCTGGCTGTGCAGGGGATGATGGGTAATTAAGAAGGTGAGTCAGGCCACTGAGGCCGAGCGTTGACAGCGTTTAGCCAACTGCTGTGTATAGTTCACTGTGTTCAGAGTGTCTCCAAGGGTCTGGCATACACAGATCGCTCTAAGTGTCCCAAAACAAGATGTTTTAATGGACTCAGAAGAGCTCAGGAGGTCAGAAGAGAGTGACATGAATAACAATCTCAGCATTATTCAGGTTATAATAAATCATTATTTATTATTGTGTTTAATATCAGTTTGCCTCGGCCATTGTTCTTTCATTGACATGCTTAAAAACTAGAAAGTCTGGATTTCTTACTGGTAATTACATCATGGAGGTGGTGTTTCGAATTAACTCATCTTATCATTCTGACATGATTAAGGCAGCATTAATGAGACTTTGAAAAAAAAAAAGTCTTTTAACTTTTTTGTCTTCAATGAGCTCAGCCTAGTTTCATCTCTTCATTGTGACATCTGGTTGTCACTTTGAATGTGTCAGATTTGTTTGTTAAAGGGGTCATATGATGCGATTTCAATTTTTCCTTTCTCTTTGGAGTGTTACAAGCTCTTGGTGCATAAAGAAGATCTGTAAAGTTGCAAAGACTAAAGTCTCAAATACAAAGAGATATTCTTTATAAAAGTTAAGAGTCAACCACGCCTACCTAAAACGGCTCGTTCTAACACGCACCCACATGTCTACATCACGATGTGGGAAGATTTGCATAACACCGCCCAAATGTTCACGCAAAGAAAGAAGGCATAACTTTTATTCTCGCTGTAGTATTGTTGCCGCCGCCGCCATGTCGTGAAGGCGCTGTGTGTTTCGTTGTGAAAGCGAAACTACTTTGTTTGGCCTTCCAAAAGAGGATGATATCCGCTTCGTCATGCCTGGAGCTGATCCGTGCTGGTCGCTGAGGAAATACTTCAACTTTGCGCTGTGGATAAACACATTTCATTACACCAAATACACAAAATAATGTTCTTTTTAGCAGCATCATATGACCCCTTTAAACAAACCAGTGTCAAGTTTTATTTTGAATGCTTAAGATGCCTTGTAAGTTAAGTGCACTGGTGACTCCAATAAAATATAACTCAAAAGCAGCTTGCATGTAAAATCCTCTTGACAGCAGACTATAAATTTAGTCAGTTTCTGGAAGCATTATTAGTAAATCAAAGTTGTCACTCTCAGACATCAGTTGCAAGAACAGCTTTAATGCAAGAAGACTGTTTTATATTCCCTCATCTTTTAACATTGTTGTTCACTTTGGGGCCCCAAAGTTCTCTAATAATGCTAGTTATGTATTTTTATTCAATCACGGACATTCAGGTCATTTATTGGATGTAAGCCTTTGTTTATTTCTTTCTTAGCATGACCTCATGTTTTCATCATGTACTGAAGCTTAGTCAGCACTGCCACTCTAACCATCTACAATCAGTCTATATTATTGTGTTTTAGTTAAAAAATAAATAAATAAATAAAATCTGTAGCCTATTTATTTACTCACCCTCATATCATTCCAAACCCATAGGCTATTTTTTAAAGACCCTTAAATAATACAAAATTATATATATAAAAAAAATAATAATAAAATACAAGACAGACAAAAAAAACTATTAAAAGTTTTCTGAAGCACAATATTTACGCTAGCCCTCAAATCAAATATGGCGTCGATAATTCAAAGACGTCAAATGTCATAACACTTTAAAGTTTCCTCGTAGTTGATGCTACAAGAGTCCAATCAGGAGCGAGTTCATCCGTCAAATTTTAATTAACTGACAACGGCATTAATAGCGAAGACCGGAGTCGCGCGTGATTGAATTACACAAGCTTCAGTCTGGATCCAGCCCTTACAAAGACCTGAGATGACCGAACACCTGAGAAGAGATGATGCCAACCCTCAGACAACATACAAAACTACCAAATTTTGCTATAAGTTTGATCGCAACATATAATAATTGCTGTTAATAGTGTTCACCGTCTGTTTGATTACATGACATTAACTAACTGCTTGATTTTTACCATACATTTCTGCCATATGGACATCAACTTGAGATAGTCACCACTGATAAGCTATAACTAAATATAATGTAGAAACTTTAATTTTCTGTAAAGCTGCTTTGCAACGATTTGCATCGTGAAAAGCGCTATACAAATAAACTTGAATTGAATATAACAAGACAAATTGTCCAGTACATTCACGTAGACACTGGTCACGTCTTGAAAATTTACAGAGAATATTGTTGTCACTCTAGTGTATAACCGAACTGTGTGTGAATGCAAGAACAGGACCCCAAAACAAGACCGACAATATTATGTTATTGTGTGAAAGTGGCCATATATTTGATTTTAGAGCTGCAGTGAAATGGAATTCTTCTTATCTAGATAAAAAAAAAAACAGTAACAATTTACAATAAGGTGGCACTAATAGGCCTATGCATTAATTCATGCTTAACTAATGCACAGATAATCATGACACACACATTTAACTAATAACAATTTATTTATTACTTAATCTATGAATCATATATAATGTTCATAGTTCATTATTTTCTAATGTAGTAATTAATAAATGGTTTAGTTCTTTATGCGCTATACATTAACTCTTGATTATCTGTGCATTAGTTAAGCATGAATTAATGTATATTTGTGCACCCGTATTGTAAAGTGTTACCAAAAAATCAAGTCTAGTCCTTTGTAATGGTGGTGGGCCCCAGAAACAAAATTCACTCAACAATTAAATTGTCACACCCCCATTGGACTGTTTGTTGTGTTTTCTCCCTCTTGTGCCCATATTTGGTTACATTCCTGTTCCTGTTCTCGTTGTGTCATTATTAGTTAATCATCTTCACCTGTCTGTCCCTCATTAGATTCTTATTTAAGTTGTATTCAGTTCAGTGTTTCTTTGTCCTGTCTCGTCGAAGTTACCTATGTGTGTGTGTTTGCTGTTTTCCTGAGATGGATTACCCTTATGTGGATTATTAAAGCCGACTTGCCTTCATCTTCTTCGTATTCGTGCTTCTCTCCCATACCACACCGTGACAGAAGACCGGACCTAAAAAACTATAGTGGCGTGTTCCCCTCGTTTTATTTTCTGTTTTGAAAGGTTTTCTTTTTTGTTATGAATGATCCTGCTGTCCTCATCCTCCTGCTGGAGCAGGGGGATCGCTCTCTCGAGGACCACACCGAGGACTATGTGTTTCTGTCAAATTATACACACTACCCAGACAACTGCCTCTGCTCGTTCTACCGAGCTGGACTGAACAACACCACATGAGAGCCAGGGATGGTCCTCGGGAGAGCTTCGCCCGCCTTTGTGGAGTGGGTGCTGGTGTCTTGTGGATCGCCGCTGACGGTGGACATCGCAGATGAACACACCAGTCCCACTCCGGACCCAGAGCCCAGCCCACCATCACCCCGCTGCGCGGAGCCAAAGCCTGAGCCCACCGCTGACGGAGAGCCAGAGCCCGCCCGAGAGGATTTCGGCGCGTTTGTGGAGTGGATTCTTGCAAGAAACGGGTCACCTCTCACCGTCTCTCCCGAGGAGACGACAACCAGCCCCACTCCGGACCCAGAACCCAGCCCACCAAGCCCACCGCTGACGGAGAGCCAGAGCCCGCCGCGACCGACGAGCAATCGCCTGGGAGAGCGACAGAGCTGAGGATCGCCCCAGAGCCCGAGCCTGTGACGTCAGACCAGGTGCGAGAGCTGGCAACCGAGCACGCGACGGTGGATTATGCTAAGGAGTGCGAGGGCTTGGAAGAAAGCCCCGCCCACTGCACCACCGCTGAGGGTGAGCTGAGGCAGGACTCGGGAGATTTAATTGACTTTTTTTCTGAGTTACCCAGTCTTCCGTCATCATCTTTCTGTCCTGATTCGGCCATGGAGACCTAGAATGAACTGTCTATCTGCCCTGAACTATCTGCCAGTGCGATAACGACCACGGAGGTCGTTCCCCTGTCACTGGTGCTCATGGTGCTGGAAGTAGCCTTGTGGCGTATGTGGGCAGCACACACCGTTCCTAAGCCCCCTGAGCATCCTGAACTCTCCCTCCGGCTCTGTCAGGCTCCTCCTTCCCTCCAGCTCCATCTCAGTCCTCAGTCGCTCCGGCTTCACGGTGGCCTTCCGGATCCCCGCCTCTGCCTCGGCCCTCCGGATCCTCGGTGTCGCCCTGGCTCATCGGCTCTCAGTCTCCGCCTCAGGCTCCTGCTCCGCCGGCGTCGGTCGGCCCCCTGGAATCGTCAGCCCTTTCTCAACCATGGCTCCTCCCTCCGTCGGCTCCACCGTGGGCCGCTATCATGGCTGCAGCCTGGGTCTCGCCTGGCTCCTCCTGCTCCAGGTCCCTCCTGTCTTCTCCCTGGCTCCTCCCTCCGTCTAATCGGCCCTGGCTCCTCCTGTTTCCTCCATGGCTCCTCCCGCCGTCGTTTCCACCCTGGACTCTGTTCACCATCCTCCTCCTGGGAGTCCGTCCTCCGCCCAAACCTCCACCTGTACCGTCTGCCTGCCGGCCTTCCTGCCAGCCCTTCACCATCCCCTGTCTCCATCCCACATCCTCTCCTTTGTCCTCCTCCTAAGTCCCCCTCCGTCCCTCCCTTTGTTGTTCCTGCGGCGCAAGGTCACGCCTTCTGGGAGGGGGGCAAAATGTCACACCCCCATTGGACTGTTTGTTGTGTTTTCTCCCTCTTGTGCCCATATTTGATTATGTTCCTGTTCTCGTTGTGTCATTTTTAGTTAATCATCTTCACCTGTCTGTCCCTCATTAGATTCTTATTTAAGTTGTATTCAGTTCAGTGTTTCTTTATCCGGTCTCGCTGAAGTTACCTGTGTGTGTGTGTGTTTGTTGTTTCCCTGAGATGGATTACCCTTATGTGGATTATTAAAGGCAGTTTATTGTTATCTTCTTCGTATTTGTGCTTCTGTCCCGCACCACACCGTGACATATATAACTTGTATTAAATCAACTTGTTCGGGCAGCAGACAGGAGTAGGCCTGTCAAAATTAAACCCAGGATAGCATAAATAAACCACCTGTTACACACACACACATACATATATATATATATATATATAAACGTAAGTTCACAGTCTGAACTTTTCCTTCGATAGACACTTTAATGAACATAAAAGGGTTCAATCACATCCCTCGAATAACAAACAAAGGTCAGTTTGATCAACAATAAAATAAGTAAGTAAATAAATAAACAGCAAAACCCAATCAAAACAATATATGTAAATGTTCAGAGGGAAACAACAATCATAGAACAATTTTAGACCCCCCTACTTATTCATCTCTTTTCTTTCACACATGCACGGAAATACGTAGGCTGCGAACCCTTAGATGCGTCACAGTTTGTAGTACCCGGGTTTCTGCAACATTATTCACATATCCATATTAACTCCAAATTTGTCCATGTAAAAAAAACACAGTAATAACAGTAAGTAATAGGAATGGGTAAACAAATGAACAAAAAACTAAATATATCTGTATCAAACTTCGTAACTTGGAATTGCATGCATTAGGAAGTGTGTGCATAAGAGTGTGAGAGCGTGTGTGCTGTAATGGTTGGTAGCAAGAATGGCTTTGCGTCACTGACCCAAGTGTAGCAGATCGCAAGGTTTCTGAAGAGTGTCTGGGGGACTGCAGTGGACTCTAGGATGCTCCTTTTTCCCAGCCACGCTTTCCAACTTTGACGGCTGCATGAAGAGGGTACGTGAAAGTGCGTCACGCCAGTTCACGGACTCAGAAACAGCACATCTGGAAGCTTCAGACCAACCCGGAACACCAGTCCCACTCCACACAGTAGCACAATTGATTAACTCCTCTGACAAACCGTCATTTTCTTTTTCCTCCCCGGTGCATGAGCCTCGTCGTCCTTTTATTAGCTTTTCCCATTAATTGATGCATGCCTCCATTTACGTCACCGAGCCGAAAGAAAGAAAAAAATTAGCTTTTTAAGTGGCATACGGATTTTTCCGTTCTGCCACACCTCATACAAAGTCATTGTAGCATATAGCTTAACATACATGGTCATTATAAACTAATGTTGTTTTAAGAAAAATTGGAATTTGTCTTTTTGAGTTTCAGAAAAAAACTGCATATGGGCTGGAATGTCATGAGAGTGAGTAAATAATGACAGAAATTTCATTTTTCGGTGAACTATCCCGACATAAGATATGATCTTTTTGTTGCATGTACCATCAACTCACATCTGTAGATTGAAAGTCATCAGAAAAGAAAATACCAAAATGTCCCTTTTCCATGGTGAACTAATTTATTCACATTAAATCCGAAGCAGCGGTTCTCTTCCAATATGCCTTTCCTTCTCTCAGTTCATCTATCTATGCCACGCTCATGGGCCGACAGCAAGAGAAAGAGAGAGAAAGAAAGATATGAACGTCTCTCTCTAATTGATAAAGCCATAATATGAGCCATTTCTCCACCATCTGCTAATTAGAACCATGAAGGGGAAGAGATTGGATGTCTGGAGACGGGGTCTGCCGTCTGAGGGGGTCTTTGATCTTCTGACTTGTCTGCCATGCTGTTTTCCTTCAAGCTTTCCTGCGCGGCTTGAGCAGACCGCGGCCTCCACTCTTGGGGATAGGAGCACTAATGGATCGCTTGAAGAGACCTTTTGCTTTACGACTGGGGCTAAGCAGTATCAGCTGGTCTGAGGCCAGTGGCTGCACAGTTCATGAAGTGCTTTGTCAGATAACCCCACTGGGAATAACAGTTGGCCTTCTCCAGAACCAGGCATGCCAGGATCTGCAAAAAAAAAGAAAGACCATCAAGCCACTTTTGAGTGGTCTGAAATTCCAGAACACACCATGGAATTCCAGAAGTCTGGGAGAACATATCACAATTTTGTAGCAAATCAAATGACTGAAATGCGAGTAAATTGCCATTGCCGGGTCTCTTTGCGTTAAATTCGTGTGACGGGCGTGATTGTTGATTATGTGTGACCGCGCGGCGTTCCGTCGGATCATTTTGATGAGGACAATCAAAGAATAACGGCCCAGCTGTTTTTAATATAAAGCCTAATCCTCCCATCCTCAACAATCTAATGCAATCATGTTGCGCTGAATGAGGCTAATAATAAAAATTGATTTGAATGTTGTTTAGACACAAGTCATGTCAATTACGAAGCATTTACTTTATGTGTGACGTTTCGAGAAGGAAACAGAATGAGCCATTTGTCTTAAAAAACAAAAAAAGTTGGGGGTCATCAGAACCGCTTTTTTGACGGAGTCGAAAATATATCCAATAGCATGTGTTTCAAATTGCCCATTGGTTATGGATTGCTTTACGAGAGCTGCTTGTTAGTGGCCCAGTGGCTTTAGCCTCTGTTGATTTACCCCCAGGGAACCAGGGGTCAATTAGTCAGACACAGAGGATCCTGTTCTTCAGATGCTTGGCTTTCCTCTCCAATCTCAGAGCAGTTTCGGAAGAGGACAGCAGGGTTTGTGCAGGAGACACTGGTTCCAGAGCAGCCCATTATCTTACTTGATTCCTGCTGCTGTTATGAGAGTGAGTTTGTCATGGCCTTGATGTAGCATAAGAGTTTCGGTCCACATTGCTGAAATAATTCTACTTTATAAAAGGGGCTAGTTGTCACACGTACTATGTTATCAAACTCAATAATTATAGGGTAATAAGTCCACTTAGTTGCATAGAAAACTCTCTCATGGGTAAATGATGCTTGAATTTATATTTTTGGGCATACCATCTTTTCCGTGTGCTGTGGAAGCCTCTTTCTGCCTCTGTATAATATTTGTGAGATATAAAGTTTAAAAAGAATAAGTGAGATAATGTTTAAACTAAGAAGTGACATTGTGAGATATAAAATTAAAATTATGTGAAACTAAATCACACTTGCGATAAAGTCCCATTTTGAGGTATAAAGTTGGGAAAGGTATAAAGTTTACAAAGATAAACAGGTCATTGTGAGATTTTAAAATATGGAGGGGAAAAAAAGTCAAATTGTGAAATATCACAATTATGAGGAAGTCACACTGGGAGATTTAAAGTTTGAATAAAATAAAATAAAACAACATAAATATAATATGATGCTTAAAATAAGAATTTACATAAAATTATTTCTGTTGTAGGAAACTAAAGTCGCAACTGTGAGATATTAAAAAAAAACTTAAAATAATTTTTTTTTTTCTGGGACAGAAATGGCGCCCATAGCATGTAAACGTATGCGTATTTAAAATGTTTTGTTTCTTTTTGAGCTCTAAAAAGTTCTCTGGAAAGCTCAGCTCACCTCAGGAGGCCCAACTAGAACCTTAGATAGCAATCTTTGCATTGGCTCACAGAAAGTGTGTTTATCTGCTTGTGCATTGTGTTGTTTATGTCTTTATAACCTCATCAGTACTCATTGCACTCACATCTGGCAGTTAATTTTACTTTTACACCTCTGTTTTCACGTCATTACTGTCTATAACGCAGCCATGTGGCACGTTAAAAACCTATGATGAATGGAAAATAAATTTTAGCCTTACTGTCCAAGTTGCCCTACTTGTCTGAAAGTCTGAATGTCAGGTTTCAGATATCAAATATAGATTTCTGGTCTGGTTTTATTTTAAAATGCTATTATTATTCTTCTGTGCCCTGTTGCAATTGCATGCTCCGACTACTGCATAATCAAAAAACTGCCTTTAACCAGAAAATGAATGCTGTGAGATAATTACGTTTAAACAAATTTAACTGTTATTAGTTTACTGTTGTAGCATTAGCTCATATTGTTTCTTTGTTGTTGTATCCATGTTTTATTGCCACAGAAGTACTGCAATAAGTGAAGACATTTGTGGCCATGATGTTTTTTGCAACAAAATTACTTTTGGCATCAATTATTATGCTAAATTGCTGTGGCAGTCTACAGAGAAATTCCAAATCAGCATGTTTTTATGGAAATAGCCGATGTTTTTCTGTTTGCCCACCACACTGAAAATGTGATTTCCTATTTTGATCAAGGATATTTGGAATCAAAATTAAAGATTTGAAGATCTACACATGCAACACATTCATGCTATAAGAATAATTGATATTTCAAAACAAACAAAGATAACAGAACTGACTGTAATGCAGTATTATTGAACTGTGCCGGAGACACAGTTTGAGAGAATAAAAGTAGGATGAGCTCCATATAATCTCAAACAACATGATTATGGGCTTGAAGTACCCACAGACAATAGAGCAGACCAAACACCCCAGCTCCTATTGTTCTGTGTGTTTATATTGTTTTCAGGCCCAAGAGAAGGAATTACTTCTACTAAAGAAAAACCGTGTTCTAAAAACAGAGAATGAGAGAAAGTATTTGAAAAGTCTTAGGAAATCCCCACTGGAGAGACAAAGAGATATTTGTCATATCAAAAATATCTCATTTCAAGTTATACGCCATGTAATGTGTTTATATTGTTTTCAGGCCCAAGAGAAGGAATTACTTCTACTAAAGAAAAACCGTGTTCTAAAAACAGAGAATGAGAGAAAGTATTTGAAAAGTCTTAGGAAATCCCCACTGGAGAGACAAAGAGATATTTGTCATATCAAAATATCTCATTTCAAGTTATAGGCCATGTACATTTTCTTTCTATTTACAATTTCAATTTATTTAGCATAAAGAAAGTTTGTTTATATTAAAAAAAATATTTTTCTAACAATTCTAGCAATTTTGAGCATATTTCAGGAGTTTTTCAATTTGTTTAACTAAAGATAAAAAAAGCATGTCATCATTTACAGAAACATGCTTTTATTTCTTTCATGCAACAGCATCATTATTATAGTATCATTGATGTAAAATCTGGATTAAGCGCATATGATATTTTCATAGCAGGCTTCAATTTCGTTGAATCATCTGGTTACTGTAGACTTTAATTGTCAAGAAAAGCTTTGCGTAAATATTCAGCTTAACATTTTGTGTTCCATGGAAAAAGAAAGTCATACAGGTTAGTTAAACGACATGGGGATGAATACATGATGACAGAATTTTAATTTGGGGGTAAACTACATCTTTAAAACACAGCAGACCTTTGATGTTCTCTGACATCAAGAATTGAATTTACTTCCCTCTTATTGCAAAGCTTTTTGGGTCTTATTTCAGTCATAAATCATTATCAGGCTTTCCCAAAAATCATAATTGTTCTTCTCCCAGGGATTCTTTCAGTTTTCTTCAGGGTAAATCCTATGGACTTTAAAGCCTTTCCAGCGAATTAAAAAGACATACCACCAGCACCAAAAAAAAAGTACTGACAGGGTCAAAGAGGAGGCTTGTTAGGGGTTTTGCCCTACTGCATCCAGGATTTTGAGGGATGAAGACTGTTTGGCTATCTTAAGTCTACTGCACACAGTCAGAAATAAAGAAGAAAGATTGGCTTCATAAACCCCAGAAAAACAGAACCAGACAAGACTTAAATACTCCCTATTTCCTGTTGTACCGTCATGCTATAGTTTGTTTGTCATCTGAGCAACTTTGATGGATTCTGTAAGAAGAAACCGCATGATGAAGATGTGCAATGGATGCATATCTAAATTACTTTTTATTACAACATCATGTGATCGTTTGAGAGTTGTACTATAATCAACATTGTTTGTTTAGGGCTTGTAGTATCTAACTGAATGTCAGATCAGGATGCATCAATTGCATTGAAACTTAAACGAGTTTAAGATGTACTGTTTACAAGCTTCAAAAGTATCATAAAATCACTTATATGACACTCTATTCCAAAAATCTTGCTTCAAAAAAGCAAGAAACAGAAATTTACATTCATTCAGTGAGCAGATGCTTTTATCCAAAGCAACTTACAAAAGAGGATAATCATTGATCATAAAATGTAAGCGATTATTCACTTTTGAATTTTCCTTGCAATCTTTTAACCACTTCAAATGAATCACTGGGTCAGTGAGTCATTTGAAAAAGATCCGATTGAAAGGAATCGATTTATGATTCAGCCATCGCTACTCGGTTATAAATTATGATTCTCAATCATGCAGTCAACAATTTTATGGCATGTTTGACATCTTTCATTATATTAAAAAGAGTGAACTGGACACTCCGGAGAGAAAAAAGTCATAAAGTTTAGAATTATTTTATTTTATATTTTTTATTTACTGTTTTTTTTTAAATGTTCATTATTCTATTCATTAAAATGGACAACTGGTTTTAGAACTGACAATTGATCATAAAATGTAAGCGATTATTCACTTTTGAATTCTCCTTGCAATCTTTTAACCACTTCAAATGAATCACTGGGTCAGTGAGTCATTTGAAAAAGATCCGATTGAAAGGAATCGATTTATGATTCAGCCATCGCTACTCGGTTATAAATTATGATTCTCAATCATGCAGTCAACAATTTTATGGCATGTTTGACATCTTTAATTATATTAAAAAGAGTGAACTGGATACTCCAGAGAGAAAAAAGTCATAAAGTTTAGAATTATCTTATTTTATATTTTTTATTTACTGTTTTTTCTTAAATGTTCATTATTCTATTCATTAAAATAGACAACTGGTTTTAGAACTGACAAGTCTGATGCACATTAACACACATTGCATGCATAAATTAGTCCTATCAAATGGGTTGTTTAGCAGCACACCTTACACATAAAAACAGCACTGCAGCAGTTTCATTAGGGTCGCTAGGTTCTTTAATTTACAATAATTAGGGCGCTGAGGGTATTTTGCGTTTATATTTGTATGGATAATAGCAACGAGTCAACTGCTCGAGGGGAGTCTGTGCTGTTTTATTGAACGAGGACCAGTTTCCAAATCCCAGTCCTAATCATCAAAAGTCAAACAGCAACAGTGGTGAGCTTTAAAGAGCAACTTCTTCAACAAGTTTATCCAGTTCGATTTAATTGTGCAATTACTTTGCAGCACAATCATTTGGCTCATATCAGAGGTATTTGTTTCCAAGTTCTGCGGTTGCTCTTGTTAATGTTTGCGACTGGGAGTCGAGCGGGAGAAGCCGGTTCCAAATCAGCGTGGAAGAGCAACTTCTCCTGGAGCTAATTACACGGGGGGGAGGAGGCCGTTTTCTCATTTGTTTGACCCAACATCATGATGCAATTTGGTTTTATCACCGACGGAATACTTATAGAGCGGCTGTACGATTTCCTGTAACAAACACGTGTGTTGTGCCATTAGAGTGAGTGATTTCACACAGCGGGTTGCCAGTCGTGCACAAGTTCCCTCATTGCTGGGAAAAAAACAACCGCTAATGGAAATGTTGAGCTAGAAATGCTCAGTTATTTAGCCTTGTTGTGGGTTTATTGCTTTTCCGTGTTGTACCTAAGGATGACATGTAATGCAGATAAATCGTTGAAAGTAAAAGAAACATGCATTTACATAACCTTGGGAATGTTTACATGAAGCAGCCTGAACTGATCGATGCCATACAAAAAAAAACATTTTGGTGAACAGTTCAGAGAACCATTTTGTCTCAATGTGATGAACACTTGAAAGCTCTAAAGAAGCTTTTTCGCTATAAGCAACCTTTTGTGCAATGGAAAATTTCCATGGATGTTAAAGGTTCTTTGTGAAACCATGGACGCCAAAAACTTTTTTTTTTAAGAGTGTGAGGAAAATTTGAATGAAACCTAAAGCAGTGGTTCCCAACCCTGGTCCTGGAGGCACCCCAACACTGCACATTTTGCATGTCTCCTTTCTCTGACACACCAATTTCAGATCTTGGAGTCTCTACTAATGAGCTGATGACCTGAATCAGGTGTGTTTGATTAAGGAGACATCCAAAACGTGCAATGTTGGGGTGCCTCCAGGACCAGGGTTGGGAACCACTGATCTAAAGAACCTTTATCCACTAAAAAAGAACCTTTTGTGAAATGGAAGGGTTCCATTTGATATTTAAGGTTCTTCATGGAACCACTGATGGCATTAAAGAATCTTTACTTTTAAGAAAGTGAAGAACATTTGAATAATCTAAAGAAACTTTATCCACTAAAAAGAACCTTTTGTGGGATGGAAAGGTTCCATTTGACATTTAAGGTTCTTTATGGAACCATTGATGGCATTAATGAACCTTTATTTTTAAGTGTGAAGAAAACTTTTATTTTTTTAAACTATAAAGAAACTTTTGTGGAATAGAAAGGTTCTGTGGATGTTAAAGGTTTTTCATGGAACCATAGATGCCAATATTTTTAAGAGTGTTTAGTTAATTATGAAACCCAGCGTTGCTCTTATAAAGTTCAAGTGAGCCCACCAAGTTCCTCAGGCTTCAATCCTAGACACGCAAGCATAGGAGTCTACCTCTGTGGAGAAGCATATTATTGTAAAATCCCAAGTGCCCAGGGACATCCATTAAGTAAATTCAAAGCTAACCCACCACGTCTCCAGCCAGCTTGACCCTCTTTGGATCCTCCGAGTTAAATAATACAAGCTATTTCAACACAGGAGATCAAGAAGATATATGTGCCCAGCAAGAAGCCTAGTTTCGCGTAAAGTACCCTGCGTTGGAGTGATATTAGATAAATGAGATCAAAATTACATTACTGAGCTCTTTATGGAGCTGTGAAAAAAGCATCGCCCACAGGTATGTTGCTTGGCCTCGTAATTCGCTCCAGAATCGTTACCATCTGGCCTGACATTGGGGAATGCTTCTCTCTTAAAAACCTCAAAGCAAATGATACAAGGAAAATGCCATGTTCATAACCTGGTTTAGTGTTGCTGGACGCTTACACACACACACACACACACACACACAAGCGGTCACGGGGCTCTCAGGAATAGCAAGGCTGAGATAATGCTGCTTTCTGGCATTTGGGTTGGAGGGATCTTTGTGGAGCCAGGACTATTTTCTGCATTAGATGTTGCTGCTCATTTTAATTCAAATAAGCAATGGCTGCTCTACTGTCAGCTCATATCCATGTATGAGTAAGCCTGTAATTACTTTACAGTAAATCCTCTTGAAATCTTCAAGATGTGAAAGTAAGACCACCAGAGACACCCACACACCCAAAGGATGGCTAAAAAGTATGAGTTAATACATGAACGAATCAATCAGCAAAACAGCTAAAGTTGCTCTCCTGCAATGAGCATCATACATGATGATGATTATGTGAGAAAAACATTGCTCATAGTTCTATTTCATTGTAAAAAGAATAATATTGATAAAACGTAACAAGACATATATATTTATATGCAAATATTTTAAATAGAAATATATAAGCAACATTTTTGTCTTAACTGATACCACCGTAAATGATGCTGTTTTAAATATTATTTGATTCATATTTTATTTTATTTATAAAGTATAATATTGATATAAAATAACACACACACATATACAAATATTTAACAAAATTGCACCGTTTTCCTTAACTGATGCTACCAAATTGATTATCAATTTGAAATATATACAGTACATGAATGGATAGATTAAAACTATTATTTATTATAATTCAGTTTCAAAATATTTGTATATTACTTTTTACAATACAAATCTTTCCAAATGGATTCATAAAACATTAGGAAAAAAGGAAATTAAAAAAAAGAAATGAAAATGAAAATAGTGGATTTACACCTAACAAGCATGCCAAATAAATGGAATAATTACCTAATTGCATAAAAAAAAAAACTGTATTGTTTTCATAACCACAAGTAAGAACACGACAGAAACCTTTTTTTTCTCTCTCTCTAGTTTAATGAATGTACTCTATGACTCTGTTTCAAAACTTAGTGAGCTGGATACACAACCGTGTAAATGTTTGGGTAATATTTATTTATTTATTTATTTAGTCATTCATTTGGGAAAGAGATTAATACTTCTATTCAGCAAGGATGTATTAAATTGATGAAAAGTCACAGACAAAATAAGATTTCAAATAAATGCTCTTCTTTTGAAACTTCTGTTCATCAAAGAATCCTTAAAAAATGTATCATGGCTTCCACAGAAACATATCTGCCAATTTATTTTTTTATTTACATTTTTTTTAAATCTATATGTTAACACAGAATAAAAAAAAACATTTAATATCATTTAAAATGAGCATTTTAATGGACAGACATTTTATTGGCAAATGGTTCTTGATGGCAGGAGTTGTTG
Source organism: Sinocyclocheilus rhinocerous (assembly GCF_001515625.1). NCBI lineage: Eukaryota > Metazoa > Chordata > Actinopteri > Cypriniformes > Cyprinidae > Sinocyclocheilus > Sinocyclocheilus rhinocerous. The sequence continues at coordinate 874,180 of NW_015664019.1, read as the reverse complement.
CGGTCACATCTCAAAAATAAAGGCTAAATCTAACACATTCCTGAAGCCGGGGTTTTCGCTAAAGAGCATCGCTGGCCTGTCAGCACACATAAGGAGCCATTGAGCGAGCAGTGAGAGCACCTGAGGGTTCGCCAGGAGCCGCCCGCCGTCCCGTCGCCCCCGCACCCCGCCACCGTACGAGAAAAAGCTGTTGTTAATAAAACTTTAAAAGACGAGGATGAAAAGGAGGAGAAATTGAGCAGCCCGGGCTGTATTATTTGTTCTCTGTGAGGGAGCTGCCCTCTCGCTGGGCAGGCCGGCAGTGTCAACCCTTCGGGGAGGGAGGCGTGAGGACGGGACAGGGATGAGACGGGTATTTGACCATGGCCGCCCCCGGGGCAAAGCAAATCATTTGCTTCTCAGAGGCTTCAAAGGGAGGCAATTACACTTAAGTAACCGTATGAATAGATTGTCTTGCCGGGGAGCATTGAGAGAGGAAAAACAGAGAAGTGCTTTGAGGAAGATACCACACCTCATCCAAACATGTTGCGCCAAACGAGCCCAGCAACTGTCTGTAATTTCCCAGTCGATGGAATAACGAACAATTAAGAGCGCCATTCGCATTCAGCGGGCCGCTTTGCGAGAAAACGCTACCCACAAAGTCAGTCGCCGTCGACCTCGAGAGAGAGAGAGATTATTAGAGAGTCCTTTGAGTCTTGCCTCACCTGCGGAGAGAGGACTATAGAGCTCAGTGGGCAAATAGAGATCACAGCAGCTGCCAGAGCTGTTAGCCAAAGCGCCCTACGGAGAGGAAGAAAAGAGGATGCGAGGCCTTTCAGTTCACCGGCACTTAGTAACAGCAGCCTTGTGGAAAAGCTTGCGGAATGGGAAAGACAAATCCCCGTGCAACTAAATATTAGAGCTCTCTTTCTTACGCCATTATATATGGGGCTGATAGCGGACGTCAAATGGGACAAAACAAAAGCGGCGGCTAATATATAGCCGTGTGGACATACAGGACACAGAAATGAATGTCTCAGTGGGGAAAATCTATTAGAATGCAGATATCAGCATAAAGGGTCATGCATGGCAGATGCTGAGTGGAAAAACTTTAGAAACGCTCGCGGACAAAGGAAATTTGTAGTGTGAGAACAGTCTGACAAGCCACTTCGGCATAATGAGCTAATTATGTTTGTTTGGAGTCTGAAGGTGCTTGGTAGGTTGCTATGAATAATAATTACCTAATCAAATAGAGAAAAATAGTAAAAGTATTTTTATAAACAACACAAGTGAGGCCATGACAAAGCAAGTCATTGTGTGTCATTTTTCAGTTTCATGGATGTACTTATTGGCTCAGTTTCAAAACTTTGCAGGCTATTTTTTTTAATAAATTAATACTTTTTATTCAGCAAGAATTAATTGAATTGATCACAAATGACATAAATAAATACTCTTCTTTATACTAAACAAAGAATCCTGAAAAAAAAAAAGTATCAATTTGTCCACAAAAATATTAAGTAGCAAAACATTTTTCAACATTGATAATAAAATGAAATGATGGGAGTAATGGCTGCTTAAAATTCAGCTTTGCCATCACAGGAATAAATTATGTAAACATTCAAATAGAAAACAGTTATTTTAATCTATAATAATATTTCACAATTGTGAAATGTTATTGTATTTTTATTAAATAAATGCAGCTTTGGTGAGCAAAATAGACACCTTTCAAAAATCTTGAAGAAAAATATTTGGTGTAGAAACTATTTTGACTGAGAAATTGCTAATAAATTTTGCAAATAACCATAAAGAAACAGCTGGTATTACATCGAAGAAAAAAGGAAACTTAAATAGTATTTTTTTGGTAAAGATATATATAGCCTGTATAGTATATATATATATATATATATACACACACACACACACACACACACACACTACTGCCTTAAACATTATATTATATGCCCAAAAATATATTTTAAATTTTATTTTGTGTCATTATTTTGCTCATGATGCCTCACAAGACTGACTATGTATAGAGTTCAGATTAGAAAATATGACCCAGTTTTTTGTTTACCCACACAGTAGCACAACTTTAGTCACTCTGCCGCTTCATCAATGTGGATGTGAAAGCAGTCATCAATGGTCTAATCTCTTAATCAATTCCTCATAGCTACTGCTAATTACCCAACTCTTGATAACAGACCTCAGAAGAGCCTTTGAAATGCAACAAGTCAATTACCTGTAAGGTGGATTAATGTAAGCTTACTGGCCCTGTGATCTTCCTCTCGACCCTCCCCTCCCTCTCCTCCTCATTCTCCTCACACAGCAAGACACACATCCCTGTAAGGCATTACCCACGCATCTCATTTACATCGCCCTGCAGACAATTATCACACTCAGAAAAGTGCAATTGTGTTTTCTACCTCATTAAGCAATAGAACAACAAAGCCCCGAGTTCCCTCTTCCCTTCGCTCAACTTTACCCTCTTTTTCCCGCACACCTTCTGTCCGAGAGAGGTGGAAGAAAAAAAGTCAACCACGGAGGTAAAGCCTTTTGAGACATAAGTGCATATATTGCATTTAATTTCCAATTTATGTAATTTCCAACCTCCTGTTTTTTTTTTATTATTCAATTAAAATAATTTAATTCAAATACTTTTATAAATATATTAATGCATTGTTTAGTATTTATTATTTTTAAATGGTATTATTCATATTTTATTTATCTTATTCCTAATTCACCAAACTTTTATTTAAAAAATATTTAAATTAAAAAAAATTATTTCAATACTTTATCAAATATATTAATATATATATATATTTGTTATTATTATTTATAATTTTTGTCATTTATTCTTTATTTGTCTCTTTTAATTACCCCACAGTTTTTCATGTTTAAATTAAAATAAATGTTATAATTTTTATATGTTTTTATGATGTTTTATCCTTTTTAGGATTTATTCTTTGCCTCACTTTTAATTCCCCCAGATTTTTTTTTTTTTACTTTTAGATTACAATATTTGTTTTTATTTACAATATATTTTTAGTTTTTATTATTTAATTCCCCCAGAGGGTTTTAATTATTAAATTAAGATGACTACAGTATTTAAAATATATTAATATTTAATATTTGTATTATAATATTCTTTTTATTTATATCAGTTTTTAGTATTTATTTATCTCATTTGTCCAGATTATTAAATTAAATGTATTACTTAATTTAAAATATATTTAGTTTTTATTATATTTATTTATCTTTACATTCATATTTTGCACATATTATTATTTTTTTTAACTCTAACTGAGAAAACCCAATACATATAATGTTTAGATGGAGTGGACAGAAAACTTACAGAGAAACTTTGTATTTGTCTTTTGTCCAAATCCTAAGAACAACTTTTCTTTTCAACAACAAGGTCTTTGGCCTCAGTAACTAATAAAATAAACTGGGTTCTGGATGGAAGCCGATCTTTCATACTAATCTTGAAGCAACTTCTAACCGACCTGATTCAGAAATCAAACTGTTGACCGAAAAGAAACTACAAAACTGCTCTAGGATCAGCGCAGACACTGTGAAACAGACATCTGCCCAGAGACAGCGGCTCCGACCTCCTGCCTCGTGTCCTGTGAACGTTGTTAAAAGCTCAGCGCTCCCTCTCTATTCTCATTGAGAGAGACCAAAGAGTGTTTATTCAAAGAGTCATTTCAACCCGCCGGCCCCCTGGTGCCCGGCTTTTTCATGGTAAAACTTTCAAATTGTAATCTCAAGAGAACCAAGCACACATATTTGTTCATGCCTGATCTCCCACATAATCAAATGACACCAGATGGCAAGCCGAAGGAGATGCCAGTGGACCTATAAAAAAAGGAAAATAAAATGCCATCATAAGAATACCGAAGAATATAAAAAGTAATTTTATGAGCCCCTAAAAATGCTCAACCCTCAGAAGGTTTCAGATTTTCAGCCCCAAAGCAATTCATCCTACCTCTACTAAAACTTTAAAATCAGTAACATTGAACAAAGCTTTTTTAATGAGTAAAACATTCGAAAAACATAAGATGTATCAAATCTCCTCTCATGTTCCACAGGTTTGAGGTTATTCTCAACTCAGAAAGATCCACTTTTCTGTCACACCTTCTTTAACAAGACATTCACAAATACGCGCACGTAAAGACTTGAAACTGAATTCATATGCAAATCACGTTATTTGACTGGAAAAACACTCTGGATTAGTTCATGATGAAGTCCAATGGGAACGAATGCGCGGAGTGATACTATTGTCAAGTTTTGCGGTCACGTAACCATAACTCAAAATTGATCTATTAGTGGCATGAACTGTGAAGCGTATTAAGATGATTTAGGTCAATTTGTATATTCAGCTGTGCCACAAATAAGCACAGTTTCGTATTGCAATCTTACGCAAGTCTACAGCCAAAAGAAAAATACCCACTCCAAGACCTTCCAAGTGCTGGAATTCATACAATAGCCCGCGGTTGAGATGTGACCCCAGCAGTTAAAGCGTAATTTAGGCAGCTGCGGGAGTCTTCATGAGAAATAACAGTGCATCTTTGGCCACTAACTACCTATGAAAGTGTGGAGACATTCCTGGTTAGTATGAGTGACCATGGAGTCGCCACAGTGCATGCTTGTACACACACACACACACATAACTATTCATGGTTGATTGGTGTAAATATAGAACCGTCTCAGTAGCATTCACAAACATAGACACTTGTAGGCTCTGTTCCAAAACTTAATGAGCTGCCTACGTAGGCAACATCCTAAATCAGAAAAAAACAGAACCTCATAATCCTACAATAAGTGCATGAGATACAGGACCAACAATAGACCACAGTATACTTGGGCGGTGTTATGCAAATCTTCCCACATCGTGACATAGACATGTGGGGGCATGATAGAACGAGCCGTTTTAGGTAGGCGTGGTTGACTCTTAACTTTTATAAAGAATATCTCTTTGGATTTGAGACTTTAGTCTTTGCAACTTTACAGATCTTCTTTATGCACCAAGAGCTTGTAACACTCCAAAGAGAATCGCATCATATGACCCCTTTAAGTAAGATAACTATAAAGTTTTGATAATCGTTTAATAATCATTACACAATTGATGATAAATAACTTTGCCTCCGGAATTTGTGTGGAATGTGATGCACCTTAATTTTGTGAGAACAAAGTGCAACATTTGGGTTCCGGAAGTCAAAACTCCACTAATTTCCTCCATAGGAAAATAGATTTTTAATCATAACTGATAAACCTTTAAAGACAGACCTGTTGTGAGCTCCGAGGTTGTTAATTGATTTATGCTTTTGTTGAACCCATCTGTTTGCATTAATTCAGCTTACTTTTAAAATAATCGTGTTTAACAATGGAATCCCTGGTGAAAAACTACATTACCCATGATGTTATACAGAAAATTCCACCAATCAGACAGTCACAGCGTGCATATTATATGCATATTTTGTCATAAATTTAAAATATGTTGTTTCTATACATACATCTACTTTAAATGAATATTTTTATATTTCCCATTGTTTTTAATTTGATTAATATCATTCGCAATGCTTCATGGGATTGTAGTTCTTTCCCTCCCTAAAGCAGTTAAGTACGCAGTCTCATACCTTTTACTTTTTGTCCGACTGTCAATCACTTTTTTACTTCATAAAGTAAATGAAGTAAAATAATTTTTCACTTTATAAAGTCTGTAATGTTGCGATTCTCCTTGTTTGGGTTGCTTTGCTTCATGGCTTACAATGCTTTAATTAAGTGTTTTTTGTTTGTTAATATACTTTTGGAACCAGCACAACTGAAAAAAAGCACTCTGTTGGGAAGTTCATGCCACAACTATAACATTAACGGCACAGAGGAACAACATCATTGGAATCACTTTCCAAACAATTTTTTTCCAGCTGATGCACAATAAAAACATTGACAACCAATCAGAATCCACTCAACTTTAAAAGCAGCATATGGTATAACTGCAGCATGCGCTTATAATAAACAGACCTTTGTTCTGTGTTGGATGCTAATAATGTAGTTTTTGTTATAGTTATATTTATAGTTATCATTCTTGGTGTGAAAGAGGCATTTTAAATTTTCACAAAAATCAAGTTGTTCAAAAGACCTGTTGCATATAGTATAATGACTTTTTAAAATATAAGTAACAGTTTATTTGTTATTCTCTCTGAAGGATTTTTTTTAATTATTAATTCAGTTTAAGAATATTAAACAGCCTGAAGGAAACTAGTCTAGTGTGCAAGTCTACTGTCAATGGACAACACCGCCTGTCTTACACTATTGGACACTTCCATCACTCATTGAACACAAAGAGTTTTGTTGCAGAAAATAATAGATCTGTCGCATAGTGGCTTTAAACCTTTGTTGAGACATTACTGTAGTGAGCAGAATACGCCCAGTGCATTCAGCGCTGGACAAATATAAAACCCCCTCATCTGTCATCTGTTTCATAACAGTGTCAGCTATTCCCCACTGTTAAACTCCTTATCTCTCTTTTCAAGCATTAGTCACTGTCTCTGCCACAACCTGTGTAATGGTCTGCCTCTTGAGCTCATGTGTGTGTTATTCACTGGAAATTATAAGTTGCTTTGGTAAGAATGTATCGGTGAAGAACGTAAACACAGGCATCAATGGCACCAGGAGAACACTGCAAGGAACAAGGAGCTGAGAAGTAAGGTTTGTTCCATAGATTTCAATGTATTTTGTTTAAACTACTTACCAAAGCAAGAAAAATATGATTAAATATGTTTTAATTAAATATTATAACTTTGTAATAAAAATATATAAATTAAAAAAAAGAATATTTTAAATATAAAAATGATTTTTTTTTTAAACAAATATATAGTTTAGTCTTATTTTTTTTTTATATATATATATAAAATATGGCACACACTGTATAAGGTGCCCTGAAGAAGTCATGCAATAGGTCATGTAATTTTTCAGTAAACCTATGTTGTTGTTGTTGTTTTTTAATTATTTAATATTATGATATTAAAATTATTTTTAAAATACAATGCTTTAACTTTTAAAGATTAAACATAAAAGGAAATAACTGTCTAATTAATCCAATAGTAAGAAAGACTGAATGATTAGTCAGAACTGATGCATGCATGAACGCATAAATATTCAAAAAGACAGAGAATTCCTGGAATGTCAAGCACACAATGACCAACATTTAAAGTGTGTAGTGTGCTGCTCTGATGCTGCTAAATTTGACTTGGCCTCTGGTTTTATGAACTGACTGAGTGGTTTCAACCAAGCTTGAAAATGATTGGAAGTGACTCCATGTGAAAAGAGCCGTTATTGGCTATATAAATTATGCAGCCTACAAAAGCCCAGCTTTCAGAGGGCAAATATGCTATGCAGATTCTGCTGACAGAAACCACATCCTTTTGTTGTAATGATGATGATTCTGATGATTATGTATTTGTTTGTAGTTGTGAGTGGTGTGGACAGTACTGGAAGCTTTTTCTGAAGCTTAGGCTACTGCATCTCTATCTATCTATCTATCTATCTATCTAAAAATATTCTATCTATGGAGATTGCACATTTCATTCAGGTTAGCAGCATCTCTTCTATATCCAATTAGATTAAGTTAAGGCTTCAGTTTTGTCCTCATCTGTTCGTTCCAAACGAGTCTTAAATTACAAAAGTGAGTCTACTCAATCAGGTTCACATAAACTATCGTCATTACAGCTATTAAAACGTGTTGGTAACGGATCTTCCGTGATCTTTTCAATTATTTATAGTTTAGATTGGCGGAGTTTAGTGCAGGGGGGCTTAGGGAGACCAGTGCGTTTGATTTCATATCCACCACGAGAGATCTGTCACCCGTAAGAGGAAGAACCTTCGGCTTTTATTTAGAGAATTTTAGAGCATCTGAGATCGTCTGCCAAATCGGTTCAATGTGCCGCCGAGAATGAACAATGACATCAATCAGTTGGAATGAGCGAAAAATTGACAACAATATTTATGTAAATATAAACCATTCAAAATATAAAATAAATATATATTAACATTAACACAAAAATAGCCTAAAATGCAGTTTTTTGTTGTTGTTGTTTTATATACTGGTAGGTGTACGCATGCGTTCGCATGTTCTTTTGTTGTTTTGGAAAGAGAAGTGAGTCTCAAACTTATTGTAAACACTAAGGAGAGTTTGTTCACTCTGTCTCTCAATAGTTTTTTTTGTTTTCGGGTTTGGGAAAGTACTGGTTCATTTTCTTGACGTCACCGTTTGGCCTTGAAGCTATGCTCAGGACTACATATTTTGAGGACAATTGGTTAAGTGGAGTTAAACTGTTGCCTTTTCCTCCTCGAGGTACCTTCTCTTTTGATCCCACCGTCCCTGGCGCCTTCCAAAACGCAGCTCGTCTGGCCCTCTAAATGAGAGAGAAGAAAACTCTGCTCGCTTCTCAGCTGAGCCTTTTGTAACCTTAAAAGCCCGTGACATGCCTTAAATTGCCTAAGTATTGTGTAACTTACAGCCCTTTCGAATCAATTTCTGCCTTCACAAAAGCTTTTCTCACTAAAGCAACCATGAAAAGTTTCCATATACTTAAGAAATGCTTTCCCCCCCCCCCAAAAAAAAAGAAAAAACTTTTAATAGAAAAAAATAATGTTGCTTTTCAAGTAGTCTATAGTAGGCTATATAGCCTATAGCCTATATAAACACACACACACACACATATATATATATATATATATAAACACTTGTTAGGCTAGCCTAAATGGTCGTTTTTTCAGGATTTCATTTTGCCTTTTCTAGTCGCTCAAAAAATTGGATTATCAAACTTTTTTTTTATTACAAAACAGCTGTATTCAAGTACAATATATAAATATTATAGCTATTAGCCTATAGCTAATAGCTATATAAATAGGCTATCTATATATGTTGGCTATAGGTAGCCTAGATTTATTTCTATTTATTTGTTATCTTACATGACAATAATTTCTTAACAACAACATTTACAAACTGTAACTTTGCGAACAAGACATTCCGGTTTTCTTGTTTACCGTGTATTCCCAAAGTTTTGGTGTGGAGTAATTCCATTGTGCCTTTTCAATGACTTCTCAACAGTCGGATACAGATACTTTGAGCGCTTCCCCACTGTTTAATTGGGCTAAAATTGGTCTACTTTGTGCTCCAAAGAGTCAAGAGCCCTGAGGCCATCTATACATCATCTCAGCAAGACATCCGCGATTAAGTACTCATTTTTCTCAACATCCCCTTGATGTCTTGGTGTCAACTTGACCACATGACTTCTAAGGGGTTGGTTGTGATTGGTCCGAGAGTGCACCAGGGGAAGATTCGGACCAATCAAATCGAGGCTTTTGCAAGTCAGCTGGAAGAGCGCGCACGCTGATTGGCGGAGCGCAGTTTGCGAACTATTATAAGTGTACTGAGGCAGCGCACGACCACAGCCTGTTAGAAATTGTTGGGACAGCTTTCGGCGGATGGTTCACGATGAATCCTCCTAAGGGACCCGTTGAAACGACAGCTCAAGAGAAATCGGACTCGGACAGCGAGGAAAGTCAAAAGCCGAAAGATATGACCACCGACACAGGACATAAAGTGAAGAAGACGTACCTCCCGTTCAGTGTTGAATCCCTGATGGCCAAATCCAGCTGCCAGGTCGCTTGTTCCCCGGCGAGACTGGGACTGCAGGGACAGGACTTAGTAAGGACTTACTTTGCTGAGAAAACCAAAGTTTCTGTGGACAGTTTGTCAAGCGTTTCGGACAGCCTAAACGACGACAGTGAAGAATTAAGCGATAAGGAACAGAGCACTTGGTCAAGCTCCTCATCTTTCACATCTCCTCCTCGTAAGTGTTTCAACTATTTACAGTCATAGCTGAGTTTTATTTTCTTTCAAAACAGTGTCAATATAATACTATTTTAATGCATAATCACCTTCACCTTCATTATTCACAGATAGTACTACATTTATATTTTGAATATACTTTTGTACATTTAGAAATGGTTTCATTTTTTTTGAAAATAACACATTTTTATTATAAATAAATAATACATTATTTTATAGAAACATATTTTCAATGTTATTGGTACCTTTACCAAAATGATAAAACAAGAAATATGTATTTGCCAGTAAAAACTAGTGCATGCAAGATAGCCAAAGGTTAACGTTTGTTTATAAAATTATTCAAATGTTTTGTAGTTTTATGTTTAGAAAGAAAGAAAGAAAGAAAGAAAGAAAGAAAGAAAGAGAGAATGCTTTAAAATAATATTTCAAAAAATAAATAATAATCCATATTTAGACATTCTAACCATCACACCTTTCTCATTAGGCTACTAAATAGAGAACTGCTACAGTTGGGCTACTATAATAATAATAATAATAATAATAATAATAGTGTACAAACAACAACGACAACAAAAATATTTTAGTATTACATATTAAACAACTGCAATACTAATTAATAATTCATCAGTAAAAGTAAATAATAGTTTATTTAAAAACATTATACTTGCTATTGTGAAATGACAATTTAAAATATATATATATTTGCATACAAAATCTGTTTGGCAGCAAAATAATAAAGCTAAAGTGTTTTTTCAAAAAAACAGATAGGCCTAGATTCAAACCAGATTTCAGATAATTTTGCAAGAATGAAAGAAGAGACTTTTTCGTATTTCTAACGAAATAATATATATATATATTTTTTTTTTTTATTTCGCCGTTTCCTCCAGGTCACCCGAGCCCACCGCCGTGCACCTTACGCAAGCACAAGACTAATCGCAAGCCGCGCACGCCCTTCAGCACCTCCCAGCTGCTGTCCCTGGAGCGCAAGTTCAGACAGAAACAGTACCTCTCCATCGCCGAGCGGGCCGAGTTCTCCAGCTCCCTCAACCTCACCGAGACTCAGGTCAAGATCTGGTTCCAGAACAGGAGGGCGAAGGCCAAGAGACTTCAGGAGGCCGAGCTGGAGAAGTTCAAATGCGCCTCCAAGCCGCTTCTGGCCCCCTTCGCGCTGCCCTTCCCTCTGGGATCTCCATCATCTCTGTACGGACCTCCAGCCTCTTTCCCGCGGCCCGTTCCGATGCCAGGACTATTTAACGGACCCGTGTCTTATGGGATGTATTATTTGTCTTAAAAACATTAATCTGACGGCTTCTTCCACTTTGAAATGACTTGCGCAAATATGAACGTTTACACGAAACTCACAGGGAAAATTAGGCTAGTACTATAATAGCGTTGGTAATTGCGCAAATATGTGCTGGATAAATTGAAAGAACAACATGTACTTTTGTAGGCTAATTAATTTGAGGAAGTTTCTAATTACTCTTGGTTATTACTGTAATTAATTATAATATCATCATGGGCACGGCAATGCCACATTTGAACTCAATTCCCTAAAGCCACATGAAATGACGGAAGGAAGCTGCTGTATATTTGGTTGTGTTTTGTTTTTCGTGTTGTATACTGACGTGCTCTTGTGGAGCAGGTAGATGTGTAACTCTTTTAAGATCATCTGACACGGAGGTTACCCGTCAGAAGAAGTACTTATTGGCCTTATGTTGGAAGTGCCTTGAAAGACCAAATATTTATTAGTCTAAAATAAAATAAAAAAAATATTCTTTCTTAAGTTTATCCGTTTCCCTTTTGTTTTATCGTCTTATTTTTGGAGGCCTCTTATATTGTCTTCAGTATCTGACACTGATCAAACCATTTTCTTATTTCTGTCATTCGATTTATTCATAGGCTACTTATATTTATTTATTCGATTTTATTTATACTTATTTAAAATACTTATTTACATTTCCACATTTTGGAAATAGGCTGTGCATAAAACCTGCTGGCATGGATCCACATAAACGTGCGGAATATTAAAGATAAATGGTGCTCCGCTTTATAACACCAAAGCTTTCTTCACCCTTCTCGCACAATAATTATCTAAAATAGTCAGAGCACGATTGGCATATTAGCTAATCACAAATGTTGTACTTAAAAATTAGAGACAAATTAGTAGACTTCTCACATTTACACCCCGTTTTAGAAGTTATTTGCACCGATACATAATCATCTATCTATCTATCTATCTATCTATCTATCTATCTATCTATCTATCATCTATCTATCTATCTATCTATCTATCTATCTATCTATCTATCATCTATCTATCTATCTATCTATCTATCTATCTATCACCTATCTATCTATCTATCTATCTATCTATTTTTGTCAAGATAGCCTATCTGAAGTGCCAACTTTTAAAATAATCTTTTAATTTAACTCAGTTTAATTTAATTTCGTTTTATTTTGTTGGGCAAAATCACAGGGAAATTTACTAGCTCAGATTTAGGCTACATAAGTGTTCTTGTTTATTGCATAAATATGTAATGAATAGGCCAACATGTAGGCTATTTGTGTAATTATTTTGAGGAACTAGTTTATTTTATTGTATTATTTTATGTTATTTTAAGGCGAGACACTGCAGGTTAATAGGGTAAAATAAATTAACTAATAGTTATCACCTTACTTACCCAGTTGATTGATTACATTGATAATTGCAAACATTTTTTTGTATTACAAGTTTTCTAAAATGTTATGTTTAAATATGCAAATGAGGCATTATTTAATGAAATATTCGCTAATTTGCATACATTTCTAGTACACAAATCTGAACACTGGATGAAGTCAGTTTCAAAGTTCTTGTTTAATTTTTTTTTACATATTACAGTCAAATGTTTTTACAGAGATTTATGGCTCAGTGTTGGAGAAAAAAACTCATTTTGAGAAAACGGCCTTTAAAAATATGTATTGTAATTGAAATCTATTGACACAAATAGATAAAGTGCTATAAAAGAAACACTTAACAGTGTCTTTTGGATGTTTTCTTTCCACTAGTCTGAAAAAAACACTTTATGAAAAACCAAAAAGCCCAAAATCTCAAAATTGACAGGTGCATGAAAAAACTGTGTTTTTGCCTGCAGTGTCTCTCCCCTTAAATTTTTGTTTTGTTTTGAGCATTAGTAGCGGGAAAAGCTCCATCCTGGACTCTTGCCCTGTGTCTGTTTGTCTATAGTCCAGGAGATGGCGCCATCTGAAACTCTTAGACAGGCATTACTATCTATTTGAGCCACTTCGGCCTTGAACTACCAACAAGTTTTCAGTTGACACGTGACACCTATAGAAGAAAAGAAAAGAAATAATGCACCAGTAGCTATCCCTTGCTTTTTAATGAGCGACAAACACAGAAAAAACCCTCAGAGCTAACCTGATAAGATATCTGTCTCAAAACATTTAACCGATGCTGTCAATTAGTCATTTAAAAGCATCTAAATAACAAGGAAATGCAATAAATAATATGTGCCTTTAGCCAGGATAGACCTAATTAGACGTTATTGTCTATTGTATAAAGTTAGAGTCTTTACAATGGCACACACTGATCCTAGATCAGTTTCATAACTCACAACTTTCAAAACCGTTTTATGGAGTTTATGTCCACTGAAAGTTTTATTCGGATTTTTCAAAAAGACCTTTCGTCGGCTGAACAATCAGTGTAGAATCCATTGTCGCTCACAGCTTCGTTTTTATTCCTGCCAAAAATTAAATATGGCGCCACACTGACTAGCTCTATTATCTGATCTCAATCTTCAATCCTCCAGTGGCGCTTATTATTCATTATTAACTACAAACTTTATTTTAAAGTGATATCTCTCAGTTATTTGTTCATTTTGTGTGACCTCTGTACAGACTGTACCTCGTAGGAACACAATAGCTTGACAGCTTTTATTGTTGCTTGCAAAAAGTTATTCATCATTGCTGTTTGTAACATTTTTGTTGCAATTCGTTGTTACATTTGCCTGCTGAGCCTTTAAGTGTTCAGTACAATTTCATATAATCACACCGCCACGGTTACAGAAAGCTAGAATTCAGCGTAAGTATTTAATGATTCTGATTACAGGTTTGTTGGCTTAGTTGCAGAGGTTAGTCTTGCAGCACACAGCCTTCACTTCTGGAGCGAGCAAATAGCTCCAGCAGGCCGACATGCTTATACAGGAACGGATAGAAGGAGGAGCTGTGGAAACAACACAAATAAGTGTTCTGTACTATCTGTTTATGGCTTGTGATGATTGCTGAACTCACCCGTTAAACCAGCTCTAAATGTGATGTTTCCACAGGCCGTCATGTGGGAAATACATGTCTGTACTGATAGAGTGCAGGGGTCCCCATTCCCTTTGGAAACACACAGGTTACACTGCAATGCCATTCCTGTGGACGATAAGAGAGCAAGGTCTGAGACAGAAAAAGAAGAGAAAAATATTAGTGATTGAAGAAAATATATTACTTGCATATAACACAATAATAAAGGTTCCAAAATAGAGGGTTTTTGCAGAGATGCCATAGAAGAACCATTTGTTGGTTCCACAAAGAAGCTTTCAGTGAACCGATCAGTGAAAAAAATCATTTCAATAATCAGTGAAAAATTCTTAAAAGAATATTTTTTCTTAGTCTGAAGAATATTTTATCTGAAGAACCTTTTTTTTTTCAGAACCTTTTGCGGAATGGAAAGATTCCATGGATGTTAAAGGTTCTTTATGGAACCATTGAACAATCGCAGCATTTTCATGAAAAGTTTAAAATTTGAAAAGTTGACCAGATATAATAATTTAAATAAACAGTCAGGCTTACCGTGAGTAAGAAGCAACAGGATACAAACAGCGCAAAACGGCTTCATATCTTAACAAAAAAGATGACTGCTGAAGGATGTTTCTCACTCTGTAAGTGGACTCAAGTAGACTGATACACTTTTACACAGTCAGTGGGAGGTTTCTCCTATCCTGAAATGTGCGTCATTACTAATCTTAAGTAATGTGATTGTTAAATGGACGTGAAAATGTCTTGTAACAGAGAATCTAGACATACAGTGGGTACGGAAAGTATTCAGACCCCCTTAAATTTTTCACTCTTTGTTATATTGCAGCCATTTGCTAAAATGATTTAAGTTAATTTTTTTTCCTCATTAATGTACACACAGAAAAACACAGAATTGTTGACATTTTGTGTTAGATCAAAAGGGTGCTTCTACTAAATACTGAGCATTTTTCAGTTTTTCTTTTTTAATAAATTTGCAAAAATGTCAACAATTCTGTGTTTTTCTGTCAATATGGGGTGCTGTGTGTACATTAATGAGGAAAAAAAATTAACTTAAATGATTTTAGCAAATGGCTGCAATATAACAAAGAGTGAAAAATTTAAGGGGGTCTGAATACTTTCCGTACCCACTGTATACAGGTGCATCTCAAAAAATTTGAGTTTTTGTAACTTTTCAAAAAGTGAAACCTGCAAATATTCTAGATTCATTACATGTAAAGTAAAACATTTCAAAAGTTTTTTGTTTGTTTGTTTTAATTTTGATGATTAGAGCTTACAGCTCATGAAAGTCAAAATCTCAAAATATTAGAATATTTCCTAAGATCAATCAAACAAAGGATTTGCAAAACAGAAAAGCTCAAGGTCTTTAAAGTATGTTCATGTATGCACTCAATACTTGGTCGGGGCTCCTTTAGCACAAACTCCAGCATCAGTGAGGTGTGGCATGGAAGCGATCAGCCTGTGGCACTGCTGAGGCACTATTGAGTCTTCAGCTCGTCTGTATTGTTGGATCGACTGTTTCGCATCTTTCTCTTGAAAATATCCCATAGATCTCTTGTCAAGCCCTCTGGATACTGTTCGCTGATCGTAGACCCACGCTAGCCCAAGGAATATTCTTTGTCTTGCCTGTGCCATACCTGTTTGCTGTTATTCGTGTTTGACCACTTCCTGTGTTTGACCACTTTTCTTGTGAAATAAAGCTTGCACATGGATCCGCACGCCTCTCGTCTCGTCAGCCCCGTTACAGTGTCAATGATCGTCTTCTGGACCATTGCCAAGTCAGCAGTCTTCCCCATTATTGTGGTTTCAAAGAACAAGAGACAGGGTGACCGTGCCACTCTTTATCACAACCCTGCTAAAAGTGCCAGTACGTGCGCTCATTGGCGCCCCTTCACCTGGTGGCGCCCTAGGCGACCGCCTAGCTCGCCTATGCCTAGAAACGGCCCTGCTGTAGGGATGGTCATTTAATGAAACTCAAATGTAAATATTCTAATATTTTGAGATACTGGATTTTTGACTTTCATGAGATGTAAGCTCTAATCATCAAAATTTAAAAAAAATGTTTTAATGTTTTACTTTACATGTAATGAATATAAAACATATGAAAGTTTCACTTTTTGAAATAAGTTACAAAAAAAATTAACTTCACAATATTCACATTTTTTTTAGATGCACCTGTACATATACATACATATTTTGCTTAAGAGTTATGTGGAATATGCTTTTGGATGAGAAGTTGTTCTCTCTCTCTCTCTCTCTCTCTCTCTCTCTCTCTCTCTATATATATATATATATATATAAAACGTATTATAATGCATGTTAAGTGTGTGTGTGTGTGTTAGCAAAATCAACCATTTATTGCTGTATGATGAAGCATGCATGATCTTAGAGATTTTACAATGTTACATTTTTTTTTCCAGAATTATTAACGAGTTGTTACATTTGCACAGCAGCAGTGTAAGATCTATTCATTATTTGTGAAACATCACAAAGGCATCATTCACTGATGGAACATGATGACCCAAGACTGTATAGTGCTGTAATTCATTTTTATCAAGTGCCAAGGTCACACAAAGGCAGTTCAGCAATGTTTGTACTATTTGCCATTATTTAATAAGAATAAATAACAAGAATGACATTTTGTTATTGTCATTCCCATTGCTATAAACTAGCAAACAGAAGAGACTGGAAAAGTGTAGTGCCAGACCAATGAAGTGCATAAACGTATGGTGGTTTGCACCTTTGTGGCCTCTGGACAATACATTTATAAGAGCAGTTTGGCCTATTTTTCATGTGCGGATCTTATTTGTTTTTGATATAAACTAACAAACAAAAGTATGAGCTACTTAGTACATTTTATGTCACTTTGTCAAAATTAGGGTTAGTGGCAATTCTGAGTCATAAATTAGCTCATTTCAATGAGTAACTCAATTTACCATTGTTGTTCATATCTGATGAAAGAGACAAATACGATTCAAGAATATAATAATAAAAAAAATCTGTTCACTGTAAAGTGATAGTTTACCCAAAAATCATTGACTTAGGTTGTTCCAAACCTGTGGGACTTTCATTCTTCTGTGAAACTGAAGAATGTCTCAAGAATGAAGAATGCTTCTTTTTTGTCCATATGGCTTTCAACGTTCGAATATCTTCTGTTCCATATAGAAAAAAAGAAATTCATACAGGTCTGGAACAACATGAGCGTTAAATCGCTGACTAATTTATACTGTTTCCTGACTGGTTCCTGACAGTCAGGACTACTATCGTCAAAGATGATTGACAATTAGCACACAGTTTGGATTAGCGGTATGGTTCTGTTCTGGGCAAGAACTCCCTGTGCATTCATGCAGCCTAGCACATGGATGAGAGCAGGGAGAGCAGCAATAACACCCCAGGGTAAACAGAACAGAACCAACATAAATGTATTGCAGATATTGTTAAAGTTCAATAATTTTATGTACACATTTTAGAATTAGTCTGATACAAAGGAGAATCAGAAGGCTGAATCCCGACTGACAGAGGAGGAGTTGGGGATGGAGGAGGGTAATTAGCTATTGAGCAATGCGAAAATTGCTGATAATACTGAGGGACCTTATATATGAATGCTTAGATAGGTGTCGTATTCCCATAGGTAGATGGGGATCAGCTGAGAGTCAGCTGATGCGAGCTTGACTAACGTGACCTGCCAGAACTAACGCTACGCTAGATGTGTGAGGGGAGAAAAAAAACCCAGACATTCAGTAATGACGAGAGAAGAAGCAGTGTGATGGAGTGAGGCTAACCTACACTTTATTCAATGCAGTACAGTATCAGGTGACTCCTCTGAACCAGAACACACAAGGGACAGAACACACATCAGTGTAACATTCAACATACTGTCACGTAAAGAAAAATAATATAAAACAATAATTAATAGCTGTTTCATGTTTATGTTTTCAGTTTTGGTGGCTGTTGTTTAACTCTTATGGCTACCAACAGTCACGTTTGTATATTTCTCCATTTCCCCTTTCATCTCATATTCGTCTCAAATATGAGTCACTGAGAAATGTGATACTTTATTTATTTAACATATTTGAATAAAGCTTACTGACCTGAACAAGAGTTTAGTTTAAGTTCCCTTCGCCAAGCATACATTGTTTAAACAAATATTAATTTCAATACACTCTATACTGAGAGCAATGGAGCACCTTCATACAATATCATATTATTTTAATAGTTGTCAATTAAAAACAAGTTCAAAAGAACAACAATAAAGGGACAATTCACCCAAAAACGAACACTATCACCATTTACTCTCCTTTATATTGTTGCAAACCTGTAATTTTTCTTTCATGTAGGAAATAAATAAAATAATAATAATTTTTACTGAGATGATGAATCGTTTCCATACAATGAAAGTGGCTGGAGATCAACTTTTAAGCTACAAAAATTACAAAAACATTCTCAGCTACAGCTTTAAAATCTCAATTATGTTCATGCATATTAAAATATGGCAAATCACATTGAGTGTCACATTAGGTTTTATTTCAGTGATGCTAAGTGTCTTCAGATTTGACCACAACACAGTATTGGAGTTAGAAATTAATAATTAGTAGTTAACTGAATTTGTGTTTTCCTCCCATATGACAAGTGTATGACTTGAAAAGACTTTTAAAATAGCACGCAAGTCTTTTCTTTTTTTGTGGTTTGACAGCCCTTAGTCACCATTTACTTTCATTGTATAGAAAAGATCATTTAAAATAAAAAGGAATCATTTCTTCTAGGATTCATGGAAGAAAGAAAATCATAAGTTTTGAACAACCTGAGTGTGAGCAAACAATGCTTATTTTCATATATGGGTGAATTATCGCTTTAACTGTGCAACAGAACAGATGGATATTCTTTCAACAGCACTTTTGGGAGAGACATACAGAGTCTGAAGTTACTCTTCTGTACTAATTCACAACTGTATTCGGAGGAACAAGATACAACAGCCTTGGTTGTGCACTTCCACTAACACCAGGGGACACTAAAGAGAACGAGAGGAAGAAAAACAACAAGAAATGGAAGCGAATGTACTGTAGAGAAAGTGTTGCCATCTTAACTTCTTCCGCCTCATCATTAGTGTCAATTTCCCTGACGAGGCAGTCCAGATGGTTAAGGGTTTCAAACCGCTTTCAGCTGCTCATTCCTGCTAAATTCAAACACGAATGGCACGATTTTGAGAACTAAACCCGACATCTTTCTTTAGGCTAGAATTTGCGGTGCAGAAACCTGTTCACATGTTCCGTTTTAAAGGAATAGTTCACCCAAAAATGAAAATTCTGTCATTAATTACTAGAGATGTAACGATTAACCGCGAGCCGGTTGAAAATCGATTCAAGTATGTGATGATTAAAATCGGTTGAGATGCTAAACAAATCGCGATTCAATTAGGGGTAGGAGTGTATGTCTGAGGGGAACTTACTGTCTTTAGAAAAGTTTAGATGGTATTTTTTTTCTTTTTATCTTGCCTCTGTATAATGCATATTAAAGTTCGTTCATAAGTGCAGCGCTGCTTTGTTTACAGCGGAAACCAAGAAAACGCTTTAAGCGCCCCCTGCTGGCGGAGAGTGAATCTGCGTCTCATTCAGCTCGTCTGCCGTTTCTGTTTCATACAGATATTTTTTATGTATAGTTTCACAAAACTGGTCAACCCATTCTGTTTTTGCTTCAAATTTCGAAATTATACAATCTAATTTAGATTAAAACTGCTCATGTTGCATGTATGCAGCATCTTTGTTTGGATCATGATTAAAATGCAGTGGTTGCCTCTCATTTTAAATGGAAAGAGCACAGACAAAGCCTTAGTTTGTTTATATGAAGAGATTTATTTTATTTGTGTTACTTATTTATTTGATTTGGGGCTTGTTTTAAAATTTCAAT
>NW_015664019.1:852159-854094 GCF_001515625.1 Sinocyclocheilus rhinocerous | reverse complement strand
AAAAAAAAAAAAATCATGAATCGAATCGTGAAATCAAAATCGTGAATCGAATCGTGAGTTGAGTGAATCGTTACATCCCTATTAATTACCCATCCTCATGTTGTTCCAACTTCTGAACACAAATTAAGATGTTTTTGATTAAATCCGAGAGCTCTCTGGCCCTCCATAAACAGCAACACAACTGCAATGTTCCCAGGTCCAAATCAGCATACCGTATTTATAGACATAAGACGTACAGCATGCGCTCACACACACACACACACACACACTCTCACTCATTACAATGATCCAATATTACGTGTGTGTCAACATCTGTAAAGTTCAGGGAAGTATTATACAACGGGAAAGAGGAAGACGAGCAGGAAACGAATGGATAATGTCATTCCTCCTCCTGGAAAACAAAGAGGTACACAGCAGCATACAGTTTAAGGGTCCTGATTATAATTTTCCTTAATTTCGTGCTTAATTCGTTTAACTCACTAATCAGCATACCGTATTTATAGACATAAGACGTACAGCATGCGCTCACACACACACACACTCACTCACTCATTACAATGATCCAATATTACGTGTGTGTCAACATCTGTAAAGTTCAGGGAAGTATTATACAACAGGAAAGAGGAAGACGAGCAGGAAACGAATGGATAATGTCACTCCTCCTCCTGAAAAACAAAGAGGTACACAGCAGCATACAGCTTAAGCATACAACATATCTGCCCAATACTGAGGGAAAAGGCAAGTCATTAGCATATATTTCACATAGTCTACAGAATGTACAATGTACACAAGCCCTGGAAATCAGTCCATGCTGTTCAGGATTTGGTCGTATCGACCAATCAGAAACCAGCTTTCTTGTATCCCACCTGCGCCGTCTGTGTCAGCTCATATTCAAAGTCTTTATCTCTACCCATAGGTGACAAGGAAGGGGACCGAGACAATTATAAAAGAAGAAGCGGCTACAGCATACAGATTTCCCTTTAAAAAATGTCAAAGTAGACATATGAAAACTTATTTGTATGTGTAACGGTTTATATCAGTGTATATATAGAGAAAAAGAGAGACAGAGAGAGAGAGAGAATTGTCAAACATCACCGCAGATAATCCTGGGGCGGTGTTTCTGAGCCCTCAATTCATCCTTTAGAGCAATAAATAAAATAATAATAATAATAAAAACAAAGACAATGACTGGGGGAAGGTTTGGTTTGGTGCATCCATCATATCATGAGCTTTTGGGTTAGTTTTAGCCACGCCATTGACCCCGGGGAGTGGGCGTGGCTAATAAGCAGCAGCGTAAAAGTGGCCCATTGATGGGTGGATGGGGTTCAAGTTGAAGGATTAGGGGCGGCAGAGGCAGCGTTGGTGTTCGGACCACGATCGCCACTGTTGGCACCTGGAACAGTAAGAGAAGGTTAAAAAAAAAAAGAGGTGGTGAGGACAGTCTTGGGGTTTGTGAGAGGCCAAAAGTGAAAAACCGACCTGTTGCAGCCAAGGCAGACTGGGAAGAGTTTTCCGCCTGGTTCTGAGCATGTGCAGGAATGAGTACGGAGGCCAGCGAGGGGTTACTGGACAACTCTGATGATTAAATGCAATGGATATTAGTGCAAAAGACAGAATTATGCAAGTGAAAACACATTTACACTAACATTTTTTTGAAACTGGGACTTATACATCATCTGAAAGCTTAATAAATAAGCTTTCCATTGACGTATGGTTTGTTAGGATAGGACGATATTTGGCTAAAATTCAACTATTTGAAAATCTGGAATCTGAGGGTGCAAAAAAAATCTAAATATTGAGAAAATCTCCTTTAAAGTTGTATGAAGTTCTTTCTTAGCTATGCATATTACTAATCAAAAATGACTAGTGCTGGGCAACGATGGATTTTTTTTAAATCGCACTTAATCGTTTGATTTTATGTGATTAATCGCATTG
>NW_015664019.1:842338-852057 GCF_001515625.1 Sinocyclocheilus rhinocerous | reverse complement strand
TATACATCATCTGAAAGCTGAATAAATAAGCTTTCCATTGACGTATGGTTTGTTAGGATAGGACGATATTTGGCTAAAATACAACTATTTGAAAATCTGGAATCTGAGGGTGCAAACAAAATCTAAATATTGAGAAAATCTCCTTTAAAGTTGTCCAAATGAAGTTCTTAGCTATGCATATTACTAATCAAAAATGACTAGTGCTGGGCAACGATGGATTTTTTTAAAATCGCAATTAATCGTATGATTTTCTGTGATTAATCGCATTGTTATGCACAAAATTCCATAATG
The DNA here is from genome assembly GCF_001515625.1 of Sinocyclocheilus rhinocerous. Classification (NCBI taxonomy): domain Eukaryota; kingdom Metazoa; phylum Chordata; class Actinopteri; order Cypriniformes; family Cyprinidae; genus Sinocyclocheilus; species Sinocyclocheilus rhinocerous. The sequence continues at coordinate 851,766 of NW_015664019.1, read as the reverse complement.
AATTCAAAAGTAGTGTATTGTACGTTTTTATAGAAAATATTTTATAGTTTGTTATAGAAAAACAAGTTATGCTCAGAGTCCAGTGCCTCGATCATAACATTCCGGAACCTTCCGAGTAGAGACCTGCACTATCGCGGAACCCAACGCAACAGAGTGCGGCGCAGGACATCACTTGATGGGCGAGTGCGGGTGGGTAGAGACTCATGTGTGCGGTGATGCGGGAGAATAAGGGTGTACTCACACTAGGCAATCTTAACCGTGCCCGAGTGCGTTAGACCCCCAAAGCCCGGTTCGTTTGACTAGTGTGATCACAAAACGATGCACTCCACTGTGCTGAGTGAGAACACTTCTCTGCTGTCTTCACATGCTATCGTCAGAAACGTCCTATTTCCCACTTATGAAGTCGTGAGAGCTTCATGTGAGCGCTGCTTCAGTCTTAGGCCCACCCCAAATGCTCTCATTGGTTGAGACGTGTGATATCACAACCATCTCAAGCCAGTACTGATCAACATCCCACCCCTCCTGTGACCCATGGTTTGTCTGTGTGTGTGTGTATTCAGAGCCAGTGAGCAAAGGACTTTCATAATAAAAAACTGTGTTAATGCGCGATAAAGTAATTGACGGCGTTAATCAATTAATGCGTTAACGCGATAATAACGCGTTAACTTGCCCAGCCCTAAAAATTACGTTTTGATATATTTACGGTAGGAAATTTACAAAATATCTTCATGGAACATGATCTTTACTTAATATCCTAATGATTTTTGCATAAAAGAAAAATCGATAATTTTGACCCATTCAAATATACCCATGGTACTTATGACTGGTTTTGCGCTCCAGGGTCACATATTAGAATGATTTCTGAAGGATCATGTGACACTGAAGACTGGAGTAATGATGCTGAAAATTCAGCTTTGCATCACAGGAATAAATTACATGTTAAAATGTATTCAAATAGAAAACAGTTATTTTAAATTGTAATAATATTTCATTTTGATCATTTAAACGCAGACTTGGTGAGCCTAAGAGACTTTCAAAAACGTTTTAAAACTATTACCGACCCCAAGTATTTGAATGTTGGTGTACATTTGCTATTAAAATCAGTTAATACTTGTTACAATACATCAAAAATATAAAATCAATCGTCACCATTTGTGTGCGGCATACCATGTGTAGTGAAATTAAACAGCACAGGCCGCTCTCTTCCATTCGGGAGCTTGAGGTTGGGCTCACGGAGCTCGTCGAAGAAAGTGTGAGCGCAGGCCTCCAGAGGAGTGAATCGGGACGTAGGCGTGTACTCCAACAATCGGGAACACAGAGCTATCGCCTCCGGAGGGGTCCGGGGCCGGAAAACCTAACATATGGACAACAACGCAGGACTTTTGAATGCTTTATACAAACTTTTGTACAATAATTTAAACTTTTGACTGTACAAAATGCTTTTTTTGGAAATACATTTGTACTCTATTTTAAATAAGTCACAGGTGAGCAATTAAAGTGCATCTGTGTTCATAGAAAACTCAGACTCAAAAGAGAAAACGTAAAATAAGACGGTTGTAAAGACCAGAATCACAGTCTAGAATTAAAGTGATAAAAAAGCTTGAAACACATGGAAACGCTCATGCTAACCTTAGTCCACGGGTGTGCCTTTATCTGTGGAAACTTGAATTCAGTGTAATTTGGGTTCATCTCCCGGATCTGCTCTCGTGTAGGAGTTCCCAGCACCTGGAGGAAACAAGTTCTCTTATTCTGTTGCTATTAAAATATATAGTCCACACACCACCACTATAACAACTATATACAGAGGAACAATGTAGTTGGAATCACTTTCAGAGTGATTTTTTTCAGCTGATGAAATACAAAAAGATTGACAGCATTTCAAAAACCTTCCTACTTTAAAGCGCACTGCAACTGCTGAAGTGCATGCTCAGAATAAATGTTATCGTCCATTGGTTCGTTATAACTAGAATGACTTTTATTAATATTAATACTAGAAAAGTGCGTAATGAGACACAGACAACAAAAGTTGAAGCAATCCAAACTTTTTAATTATTTATGAAACTCTCATGCAACACACACATAATTCCATACCTTGATGATTTCAACGAGCTGATCGACACCACTGTCACCAGGAAAAATCGGCTGTCCAAGCAGCAGCTCGGCCAGCACACATCCCGCCGACCAAATGTCTGTATGAAAACAAAGGTAAACACTGAATATTACAGCACTCACTCTTCTTACAACAAAGATTAGCAGCACAAATGTATTCAATCACATTTCATTAGCATGTCTCAGTGTTGCTTTTAAGTTCTTTTAGCATTACACAACAGCTTTGTTAGAGTTGTGATTCACTCAAGCATTTCGAAATTGCTGCAATATGGATCGTTGATGCATGTAGTTTTAACCGTGAAAATGTGTAAATTAATTCTTTTTAAATCATGTATCATTTAATATGTCTGAAACAGTAAATGGTCAAATGTATTTATTTTTTTTAAAGAAATGAATACTCTTATTCAGCAAGACCGCATTACATTTATCAAAAGTGACAGTAAAGACATTTATAACGTTACAAAGATTTCTATTTGAAATAAATGCTGTTCCTTTGAACTTTCCATTCATTAAAGAATCCTGAAGAAAAATGCATCTCAGTTTCTAGAGACTGAAAGACTGGATTAACGGCTTCTGAAAATTCAGTTTTGCAACCACAGGAATAAATTACATTTTAAAACATATTCAAATAGTAACCGTTACTTTAAATGGCAAGAATACTTTACACTATTACTATTTTACTTTATTTCTGATCAAATAAATGCAACCTTGGTGAAAATAACTGACTTTCAAAAACCCATACAAAATCCCAAATATATATTTTTGACAACACAATGATTTACTAAATGTAACACTCAAGCTAAAATGAATCTATTGTACAATATTATCTGAATTAAGTCCTGTTTATATTATGACTGCAAACTATAACAGGACAGGAGTTTGTATGATACTGAATCTTTTTGATAAAAAAAGAGTTAGCATTAGTACGCCAATGCTGGTGGTGGAGTTTAAAACGTTTTCGAATAAAAAGAGCATTAGATTACCTATGCTGGAAGTGTAGTCCGTGGCTCCGAAAATGAGCTCAGGGGCTCTGTAGTAGCGCGAGCAGATGTAGGAAACATTAGGCTCACCACGCACCAGCTGCTTAGCACTGCAGGAGACAGAAACAAACAGACCAAACGCGAGACACAGACAGAGAGAATTAGACATAACCAGAAATTACACCAACACATCAAAACAGCCATCATCATAGGACACATTATCATCACAAGAACAATAATCATGATCATTATCGCCAAACAGCCAAACGCTAACTGCATCCAAACAAAACTTTTAAAAAACATCAAGAAGTTTAAAGCAGTTTAATCAAAGAAAGTCAGTCATAGATTTAGATCAGAATGCTAAATGTGAAAGCTAAATGTGTCTGATGATGGGATTTGATCCATGAAATAGTCACTTTCACACATGAGACTTGTTCAGTTTCTGTAACATTGCCAGATGAAGTTTTCCAGTAAAGGTACCACATCACACAAGCAACGTCTTTCTGTGTTTTTATATTGCTGCTATTCACATGCCAGCAGCACAAAGTCCTCATTCCCTCAACCAACTTCATGAAGTGCATCCTGAGATGCTTTTAAGTTCACATGTTGTATATGATAGACACTTGTTGCATGCTTTTCTTTCACTATTCACTCCAAATTATCAATTTGTAAAGAAACACAAACGTACACAGCATTTTTAAAGTTTGGGGTTGGTAAGACTTTTTAATGTTTTTTAAAAAGTCTCTTATGCTCACCATGGCTGCATTTATTTGATCAACAATTAAATAAATCAGCAATATTGTGAAATATTTTTTCCAATTTAAAATAATTGTTTTGAATTTGAATATATTTTAAAATCTAATTCATTCCTGTGATGCAAAGCTGAATTTTCAGCATCATTACTCCAGTCTTCAGTGTCACATGCTCCTTCAGAAATCATACTAATATGCTGATTTGTGCTCAAGAAACATTTCTTATTGTTATCAATGTAGAAAACAGTTGTGCTGCTTCATATTTTGTGAAAACAAACCTTCTCTAATCTTCTCTAACAAGGTCTTTTCTGTGACTTTTGATCAATTTAATGTTTCCTTGGGGAATAAAAGTATTAATTTCTCCTCAAAAAATGTTTTTTTTTTTTTTACTGACCCCACACTTTTGAATGGTAGTGTATGCACAATTTTCTTTACGTCAATCAACAAAAGGTTTTATAGATTATGAGCATCAGTACAGAACTTCAGGCAATGTTTCAACATTGTTTTACTCAAGAACTTGAAATGAACAAGTGCTGTTAACTTTCCAGCAGATGTTAAATGCAAGATAGCACCCAATTTCCCTGTCTCACCTTCCAAAGTCACAGAGTTTGAGTACAGCTGTCTCTGGGTCGAGCAGGAGGTTCTGCGGCTTGATGTCTCGATGGCAGATCCCATACGAGTGGATGTACGCCAAGCTGCGGAACAGCTGGTACATGTATAGCTGAAAACACACATAAATAGTGACTTTAATTCAGCAGAATTTGCAAGCTGAGATCTACAAAATATTCCACCGTAAAGGTCAGAACGGAACAAAGTCATGGCGCAAACACTCATGAAAACAAGAAAATAATCCTGCTCATACATCCAGCCAGTATATCTAAACTAGCAAGACCACCATGATTCACCAAGTTACACCACAAAATCCATGCTACTAGTTGACTGGTTTCACTAAGTAAGCTGTGCAGCTTTGGTTCATGAGCTGGTCCAGCAACAAACAGACTTACACCTGCATGGAAAAATCACATGTTTTCAGAATAGTGAATAATGTCAGATTCTATTGACAGATGCTACCTTCACATAGACCATGGGCAGATTCTGCTTGGCTCTGCTGTAGTGTCTGGCCACCCGGTACACGTTTTCAGGCACGTAGTCCATCACCAAATTCAGATACACCTCATCCTTCTGTGGGTGTGAAAAAGAAGACAGGTGAGGGACGAAAGGAAGCAGGTTGATATCTAGAAAACATCTTTAAGGGATAGTTCACCCAAACATGAAAATTCTGTCATTTATTCACTCTCATGTCGGTCCAAACCTGTATGACTTTCTCTAATCTGCAGAACACTAAAGATATTTTGAAGAATGTTGGTAACCAAACAGCTTCTGATTCCCACTGACTTCCACTGTATCGACAAAAAACAGAATGGAAGTCAATGGGAACAAAAACTGATTTAGGTTCCCATCTTCTTTTGAGATGAATAACATGAGGGTGAGTAAATAATTACATAATTATCATTTTTGGTCAGAAAAGCGTGACATAGGTGTGTGTTTTTATTTGCTTTATATACAACAGAATGACTAGATTATTCAAAAATAAATCAGCATTACTATGTGGTTACATAATATACAAGTCATTTTTAGTTTAATTTTAAATATAACATACCGTTACAGAGATATACACTATTGCTCAAAAGTTTGGGGTCAGTAATTTGTTTCTTTGAAAGAAATATGACTTTCATTCTGCCATGGCATATTAAATTGGTCAAAAGTGACAACAAAGACTTTTATATTGGACAACTTTTCAATCAGCGATGTTCTTTTGAACTTTCTATTCATCAAATAATCCTGAACAAAATTTAACATGGTTTCCACCAGCACAACTGCTTCAACATTGATAATAATAGGGGTTTTTTTTTTTTTTTTGGTGATTTTGAAGGATCATGTGACACTGAAGACTGGAGTAATGATGCTGAAAATTCAGCTTTGCATCACAGGAATTAATTAAAATATATTCAGATAGAAAGTTATTTTTAATCATAATAATATCCCACATTACAACTGTTTTTACTGTATTTTTGATCAAATAAATGCAGGCATGGTGAACATATGTGCCTTCTATCAAAAACATTAAAACATCTTACAGACCACAGACTTTGGAACGGAAGTGTAATATTACTCTACTGTTTTTGGATTTTGGTCATACTGTCTCCCCCACCCCTAAACCAGACTGTTTATTTCATTCCCATATTCGCTGGAACATGTGGATAACCAGAACATGTCAGTGGTGGTCTTTCCAAAGGAAACAGGGGTCTGAGACTCAACACACAAGTCACACATAGATTATTTGAACAGTCATTATTTCTCTCTCTCTCTCTCTCTCTGTTGCCCCCCAGAGACATCAACTTCTTAATGTATCTAAATTAACCTGCCAAAGGCACTGAGCCAACTCCTGCCTCGCAACTGTGACATCGGCTCTGTGATTGTCCTGCGATTGGCCGAGTGGTTTCTGAGTTGTGCTGTGATTGGCTTTCACGCACACATACAAATCCTTAGATAAAAGAGGCTGCTGAATGACAAATATTAGTATCAAGTCTACATGCTGGTGCTTTTACACTGGTAATGAGAGAAGACAAGAGTTTTACACATTTTGAGAGAGAGCCATAATGTCATTGATGCTGATTGGTCAATATAGCATTCCAACTATGCTAAAATACATGATATTGTAACATCTGCCAAAAAAAAAAAGCAAATACTAGCATACTTCATAATGTACAGTATGTACCACTGCCTACTATATTTTAAAAGGTTTGTGAAATAGTGCAAAATATGCAAGGATAAACATTTTAAATGGTAGTATGTTATATGCTGTTGCCACGCGACCTCATGATGCAGCATGAAAATAAATAGCTGAAGTATGCATAAAATAATTCATTTTTATAATAATTTATTTATTTTTGTACTATTTAGGCAATTTAAAAAATATCCACCATGACGATCGCTGAGAGAAATACTGCAAGAGGAGTGATACAAACAGTGAAACGATGAGTTTTCTTTATTTGCATATCATTTGTATATTTTTTAATTATTGATGTTTAAAAGTTAGGATATCAGAAACAGATATGTTGCTCTTTTTTTTATTTTTAATCCATGTTTGTGTAAAAATGTCTTATATTTTAGCAGTCCAAACAAATATTGGGTCAATAAATAGTTAGAGCTTGGAAGGTCAAGACAACCGCATTGCATTGTGGGATACATTAGCTGTGCACATTTGAGCAAATGTAGCTCGCAGACAGTTGCATACTACTGAGTCTAGATTGCATTTCTGTTCTTGACTATAAGGTGACATGATAGCTAATATCCATGAACTTTGATTCAACCAGCCCACTGCCAAGCGTGAGTAAACAGGTGAGAGTTCTGTCTGGACAGGGTTACATAACTGAACTGATCCTGTTTCTGTGACACCAGGGGAGCCGTCGGGACGGAGTCGCAGTGGTCAGACACTATGTCACAGTGCTGGAATGGAGGGTTAAACCGGCGAGGACAGCCCTGCTCTCACTGCCCGTCAATGAGACGGCCAGACACCCGCTTCACCGGCTATAAACATACTCTACGCAAGCTAAATCATCAGGTTAACATGTTTCTGCCTTACTGTGGTGCTATCTCATTACATTATTGCATTAGACTTTTCTTCAAATTGCAGATATACTTATACTTGTAAAGTAGTGTCTTAACAAAATGAACCATATAATCATGCAGAGAGTGAAATAAACAGGCCAATCAGTTTTTTAAAAAAGGAGGAATGTGATGCATACACTGCCATTCAAAAGAGTTGGGTCAGTAAAAAATATTTTTAATATATATTTTTGAAAGAAGCGTCTAATGCTTAACAAGGCTGCATTTATTTGATCAAATATAACAGAAATTTATTTAAATATTATTACAGTTTAAAATAACTGTTTTTTATTTGAATACATGTTCAAATGTAATTTATTCCTGTGATGCAAAGCTGAATTTTCAACATCATTACTCCAGTCTTCAGTGTCACATGATTTTTCAGAAATCATTCTAATATGCTGATATTGCTGATCAAGGAACATTTCTTCTTCTTATTAATGTTGAAAACAGTGCTGCTTAATATTTTTTGTGGAAACTGTGATATAAAGTTGCATCTTTGCTGGAAATTAATTTCAAAAACATGTACTGATCCCAAATTTTTGAACAGCTGTGTATCTTTTGTTGTTGAAATGAAAGACCGTATGACCAGGACTTCAGTGTTTCAAGGCAATATGTGTGTCGTGAATTAATACACCGGTGTAAAGTATGTTTCAGGCGATAGTATCCCTTCAATCCATTGCGACTGGCCAATCACTGACAGCATCCTACTTTCTGTTTCTTTTCTTTTATGCCTCTCAAAGCACCCCTCACACATGATCTCTTTATTTACGTCTTCCTTTCTGTCTTTGTTACAAAAGAGAAGCCCTGCCGGTGTGTGTAAGAATAACTCGAGAGTAACCGTACACCCTGCAGCCTCTCGTATGTGCATCGCTGTGTGTCTTTAGGTTAGATGGCTGACATTTAGTGAACTGAACTGGTTTATGGAGGGATAAACCAGTCTTTACGTGGCTCCACCATTAGGATGGCCTGGGTTCGGGTTCAGCATTGGTAAAACAACATGCCAAGGCAATATGTGTGTCGTGAATTAATACACCGGTGTAAAGTATGTTTCAGGCGATAGTATCCCTTCAATCCATTGCGACTGGCCAATCACTGACAGCATCCTACTTTCTGTTTCTTTTCTTTTATGCCTCTCAAAGCACCCCTCACACATGATCTCTTTATTTACGTCTTCCTTTCTGTCTTTGTTACAAAAGAGAAGCCCTGCCGGTGTGTGTAAGAATAACTCGAGAGTAACCGTACATCCTCTCGTATGTGCATCGCTGTGTGTCTTTAGGTTAGATGGCTGACATTTAGTGAACTGAACTGGTTTATGGAGGAATAAACCAGTCTTTACGTGGCTCCACCATTAGGATGGCCTGGGTTCGGGTTCAGCATTGGTAAAACAACATGCCTGTTAAACAAACTCATTGAATTGATTGATTACTGTGGTTAAAATAGGTTGATTTAAATGTTGCCATGGTAACATGATTGAGCTGGCTAACACCGATTAAGATTTATTGAATTGCAAGAATGACTTCTGATCGTCTTGGAAGCACCAGTTTGAATGGGCTAAAAATGTATAAATGTTTCAAACTTTATTCCATAATTTTCCAACAAAAAAAAAAGTGTTTGTTTATTTATTTATTCATCTATATTTGGTTAAGAAATCTTAGCGCTTAATGAAAAATACACATACACACAGCGATTTTAAAGGTTGGAGTAATTTTTTTTGTATATATATATATATATATATACAACCTTGACCCTCTAACACTAGCACTCTCTATTCTATTATATTTGTAACGAATCAGCTCATGGGAAATATGAATAATTAATCATAACTAGTTATAATTAATTATGAATATTTTAGATCCGCTGTAGATATTTACTTGACCTCTCAGGGTCAACTGTCTTGTCAATTCTAAGAACGTTA
>NW_015664019.1:823182-842198 GCF_001515625.1 Sinocyclocheilus rhinocerous | reverse complement strand
TGCATGTTGACCTTTAAACCTTAATTTAACTTTCAACAACAGATATTTAAGCACAATAAATGTTTTTGCGCTGCTTATTAATTGTCTCTGTTTTCCGTCTGTCTGACGCGCGTGCACGCACCGGCGCTTATTCAGTAAAGATTCAAACTTAACTAATGCATTAGCTTAAAGCTTAAATAAAGAATTCTCATGTTTTGGGCAGCTTGGATCACGTAACTCTCCCGCAGCATCTCATTCTGTTTCCTTCACTATTTTTAGATACATTTTGTACATAGAAATGTGTAATTCAGTGCTGTAATTTGACACGGTCGGCTGAAGTTGGAGGTGCACTGTGGGCAGACCCGACTAATCGATAATGATAATGATAATTTTCATAATCGATAATAATCGATTTTATCCTGTATCGATATTGTGGCACGTGTGCAGCAGTGGACCGCGCTTAATTTGAATACAAGAACACCGTTTAAAATGGAGTAGAAAAGTGCAAGGTTTCTAAAAAATTGTGAATAGAGCATAATATATGTGACCCTGGACCACAAAACTAGTCTTAATTCGCGGTGGTATATTTGTATCAATAGCCAAAAATACATTGTTTGGGTCAAATTTATTGATTTTTCTTTTATGCCAAAAATCATTAGGACATTAAAGGGGTCATATGATGCGATTTCAATTTCTCCTTTCTCTTTGGAGTGTTACAAGCTCTTGGTGCATAAAGAAGATCTGTAAAGTTGCAAAGACTAAAGTCTCAAATCCAAAGAGATATTCTTTATAAAAGTTCAGAGTCAACCACACCTACCTAAAACGACTCGTTCTAACACGCACCCACATGTCTAAGTCGCTATGTGGGAAGATTTGCATAACGCAGCCCAAATGTTCACGCAAAGAAAGAAGACGTAACTTTTATTCTCGCTGTAGTATTGATGCCGCCATGTCAATAAAGCTTGCATATGGATCCGCACGTCTCACGTCTTGTTAAAGTTAAAGGTGTAATCTGCCGATTGTCCTGCAGGTGACCGCATAAACCTGTCTTCTAAGATGCACTTAGGGCTTTACGATTACTCCAGAGCACTCGTAGATCTACGATGATTTTCAAGTGCTACTTAAGTTACGATGCTTTTGGGAAACAGACCGTAATATTAACATCAGTCGTACGATCGTTTTTACAAACTTCTTAGGCTTACGAAGCTTTTGGGAAACGCAGCCCAGCTCCCTCTGTCAATGATCTAGCACCCCTTCAGCACCTGCGTTCAAAATTCTCTGGCGCCGCCCCTAGTACATCGATGCATTTTTGAAAAGCAAAAATTAAGTTTGTCCAACTGAGAGCATAATATATAGGCTACAACAAGGTTTAATCTGGCCGCAGAGGAACACAACCGGGTTGCCTGATATAAAGAGACTAAATCCTCGACACAGAGCTTCCCACTTGCGCTATACGGACATATCTGCTAAGTGTGTTACTTATCTTTGTCAACCTGGCAACCATGTGTACGCGCTCTCTCTTCACTGTGGATAAACCCGCTTGCTTTCTGAAAACACCGGTAAACTTGCAGTTTAGCGATCTCCACTTCAATATCCTCAGAAAAGTGTAATTCTTCAAGTGTTTACGAGAGAGAGAGAGAGAAAGAGAGGCTGTGTTTGTTTGAATTAACACTTGCCGCGTGCGTTTCTCTATTAACAGTGAAGCTGTGGCTTTAATTACTTTAGATACAATGTTACCAGCTTCTTGTTGAGAAAGATCATGTAGCTCTTGAGTGATTAAGCTATTTTATTTATAAAATTGTGGGGCAGCGCTAAAAAGTTTGTGTTGCTGAATGTCTGTGTGCGCGCGCAACGTAATCTGTTTGAGTGACTAAACAAGTGTGCATGAGCTACAAGACAGCGCATTAGCTTAGAACTCTTCTAATTTTTATTTTTATTTTTTTAAACGTAGAGAGTGTTTTAATTTGTGCAATGATAACCTACCAGGAATGTTAAGATTATTTTTTATATATTAGTACGAGTACATTAAAATATACATTTATTAGAATGAGTACATTATTATTTATGGGCTTAAAAACAAGATGCAAACAATCAGAATATTGTAGCTGGTGGGGAGTGCCCAATGTAAACATATGCCATTACCTATATTATACTGTGGTACAGTTATGGTGGCCCTTCATAATGCAGAGGTCAACTGCCTGATCTGCCAATAGTTAGCAATGGCCCTATAGTATGCATTGTTTAGTAAACAACTGTTTTACTAAATTCTGCTGAGGTGAAATTCAGTGCAGTCCTGTATCGGCGCTTGCTTTCTGAAAACACCGGTAAACTTGCAGTTTAGCGATCTCCACTTCAATATCCTCAGAAAAGTGTAATTCTTCAAGTGTTTACGAGAGAGAGAGAGAGAAAGAGAGGCTGTGTTTGTTTGAATTAACACTGTTTTGCCGCGTTTCTCTATTAACAGTGAAGCTGTGGCTTTAATTACTTTAGATACAATGTTACCAGCTTCTTGTTGAGAAAGATCATGTAGCTCTTGAGTGATTAAGCTATTTTATTTATAAAATTGTGGGGCAGCGCTAAAAAGTTTGTGTTGCTGAATGTCTGTGTGCGCGCGCAATGTAATCTGTTTGAGTGACTAAACAAGTGTGCATGAGCTACAAGACAGCGCATTAGCTTAGAACTCTTCTAATTTTTATTTTTATTTTTTTAAACGTAGAGAGTGTTTTAATTTGTGCAATGATAACCTACCAGGAATGTTAAGATTATTTTTTATATATTAGTACGAGTACATTAAAATATACATTTATTAGAATGAGTACATTATTATTTATGGGCTTAAAAACAAGATGCAAACAATCAGAATATTGTAGCTGGTGGGGAGTGCCCAATGTAAACATATGCCATTACCTATATTATACTGTGGTACAGTTATGGTGGCCCTTCATAATGCAGAGGTCAACTGCCTGATCTGCCAATAGTTAGCAATGGCCCTATAGTATGCATTGTTTAGTAAACAACTGTTTTACTAAATTCTGCTGAGGTGAAATTCAGTGCAGTCCTGTATCGGGATACGTATTGTATCGTGACTTTGCTGGTGATACACAGCCCTACTAAATATATGCATGAAGTAAAAAGCTACAGCACTATTAAGATTGATTGATTACTTATTTATTTATTCAGAGTTTCTGCAGGTTTTATGAAGGTAAATTTAAGACTTTTAAGACCTTTTTAAGGAAAATGTAACAAATGCTCCCAACTACTAGAATTTGGACATTTTTACTGTACCTTCTGATCATACTGCAAAAAACAAAAAAACAAAAAAATAATGTTTATCATCTGTATTTTTGTCTTGTTTTCCAGTGCAAATGCCTAAAGATTCTTTAAGCAAGATACATTTACTTGAGAAGCAAAATAAATAAAATAAGAAGTCTTGTTTTATGAGAAAGTTATCAAAACTGAGTTTATGATTAAAACAAGAACAAATATCAGCCAATGGGCTAAAAAAATCCTAATTCAAAGGTAAGTTTTCATTCATACCTCTTAACAGATTATTGTTATTGTTTTAACCATAAACTAAATAAATTTTGCTCAATTTCTGAAAAAAACAAAAGACTTTCAAGTAAATGTACCTTGAGTTTAAGATGTGTAGAGATTTGTACTGGGAAACAAAAACTCTGAGGAAGATATTCAATTCTGCAGTGCATGCAACATTTAAATCCATGACTCTATGAATTTAAGACTTTCTGCTCTGATTTAAGACTTTTTTAGGCCTTAATTTGTGGAAAGGCGAATTAAGACTTTTTAAGATCAGCAGAAACCCTGTTATTATTTATTGTGCCATTTTCATGGCAATTTTGCCACAAATACTTACTATAAAAAAATCACATTACCATAAAATAACTTATTAAACTCATTAATGTAATATAGCAATACAAATCTGAAAATAGGCTTAAGTTTCCTTACGTGAAATATAATTTCTTGTAATATATTTTAATTTACTCTACATATTTTTTTAAATAAAAACACTTGACTAAAATTTGTACTCTATTGGATATTTTTCAAGTATGAGCAGGTCTCCAGACAAAAAAATTGAGTAAGGAGCCATTGGCTCCTATAAGAAAAAAACCTAGGCGCCAAATTATTTTTTTAGTTGCCACAGAATAAACGTGTTTTATTTTTTTTAACATTTTAACATTTCAATCATACTGTCATGTGTTTATGTCTCATCTTTTCTTGACTTTATCAGCATTTTAATCCATCTTGTAGATGGCCTGGGAACTAAGGTTCACTTAAAGTTTTGTCTAAATGTTTTCATAAAGAACCTTTAACATCTGAAGAACGTAACATCTTTAACATTGTGGCGAAAGAAGGTTCTTCAGATTATACAAAATTGAGAAAGAGATGGTTCTTTAAAGTTTACAAGCTTTACACGTTTTCCGCAGTTTGAAACACTGAATGAGCTTTTACATGAGACATTTCAGTAAGAGGTACTGTAGGCTCTCTTATAAAATAAGCTACGTTTTGATGTTAATTCACGTTCATTATGTACTATAGTAGTAAAGAGAAAGATGAAATGGGTTCACGTGCCGCTTGAACTGAGGTGCTAAAGCGATCGCGCCTGCCGCATTAAAGAGTGCCAAAACAACGTATTTATTGTTTGAATTTGGCATAATTTTAAAGCGTTACATGAGACATTTCAGTAAGTTGTACTGTAGGCTCTCTTATAAAATAGCCTACCTTTTTATGTTAATTCACGTTCATTATTTACTATAGTAGTAAAGAGAAAGATTAAATGGGTTCACTAGCCGCTTGAACTGAGGCGCTAAAGCGATCGCGCCTGCCGCATTAAAGAGCGCCAAAACCGTATTTATTGTTTGAATTTCGTTATGAATTTGGAATCATTTTAAAGCTGGTACTTTGTTTATTAAAAAGTAGCAAAGCACAAAGCTTTTTGCAATTACTGGATGGCAAGTGCGCTTCAGATAATATGAAGTTCACGCATTAACAGAACACAGCATAGACTAAGATCTGAGATGAGGACTGTTTCAAACTCTTTTTTCCACTAAAACTTTGATGCGCATCGTCTCAGTTTAATACGTGAACATAACAAAAGATGTGATCTCAAAACAATCTGGGAAAAAGGCATTACATGCAAATTTTTAAAGGGGTCATATGATGCGATTTCTATTTTTCCTTTTCTTTAGTGTGTTATGTAACTATTTGTGCATGTATAAGACCTGCAGAGTTACAAAGCTCAAAGTCTCCCACAAAAGGATTTATTCTATCTAAAAGAGAAGGCTGATCCACACCGGGCTAAAACGCCTCATTCTACGCCACGATGTGGAAATATTAGCATAATGCCGCCCAAATGTTCATGCAAAGAAAGAAGGCGTGGTTTCAGGAAAAGCAGTAGTGTTGATGCAGCCATGTCAGGGAGACGCTGTGTGTTTCAGTGCGAAAGTAAAAGCACTTTGGCCTTTGCTGAAAACGACGTGTTTGAGATAGGCGGGGCATAGAGGACCTACAATAATGTACAGTATTTGAAAAATAATGTGTTTTTTGAACATTAAAGCATGTCAACATATTCTGTTACACCAAATACACAAAATAATGATCTTTAAAATAGCATCACATGACCCCTTTAAGTTATAAGTTATAAGTTATATAAACTACCTGCAGGGCTCTGCTGCAGTCCCTTGCAAGCACAGCTCATTAAAAAGTTAGATATCAGACTGCTATTCACTTCGGGGTTGCACCATAGGAATACATATCCCACGACCCCGAGCATTTGCTGGAAACTGCTGGACAGCATGTTTCTGGTCTATAGGGCACATGATGCTGCTCATAAAAAAAAAACAGAACAGAGGTAAGAAAAGTGGTACTCACTTTGTCTCCACTGGAGTAGAAGAAGTAGCGCAGACGGACAATGTTACAGTGATCCAACTTCCTCATGATCTGTAACTCACGATTCTGACATAAAAACAATTTATAGACAGAGAGAAAGAAAGAATCATGAGAAATGACATCAATATAATGCTAAACGGTTATAAGGCTAAACTAGTCACTTTAAGACTAAATGATAAACCAACAATAAAGAAATTCTTACCTTAAACCTTTTATCCTGCAGCACCTTCTTTATGGCCACCAGCTCTCCGGTGCTGCACAGCTTCGCTTGATATACGACCCCAAACGAGCCGTTCCCGATGACCTTTGTGTCCGTGTAGCTGACCTCCTGAGGTCGGTCGGGTCCCTGACCGGGGGTCGCGGCCACTGTTGTAACTTTACTGCCATCTTTATCTCCTAAAGAGAGAGAGAAAGTATACAATGACTATTCCTTTGTAATGAACTGGCCTGTTTTAAAATAGTATAAGCATGTGTGTGTGTGTGTGTGTGTGTGTGTGTGTGTGTGGCAGGTCAGGTGAGCTGTGGAGTAAAGTGCCGACAGAGTGCACGTTCAGCACGGGGAAATGTGATGAGTCAGAGGGTGTGAGTGTGCATACACAATCGCACGATGAGCTAATAAAGATCTCGGCTCCCAAACTTACGCAGCATGGAATTTTAATTGAGTCACGGCCCATTACTTACCCAGATCATCTTCCCATCCTGCTCCTCTGACACCATCCCGCTCGCCAACTGACTAGTCATTTAGCAATTCAGATAAACCGAGGCATTTAATATAAGACGCAGCTTAGCTTAATCTTCTCCGGTCTAAGAGACTTTTCAGCATTAATCACATTATCTCACATACAAAATGATAATCCCTCGCCATCCGCTATGTTAAGAACAGATGAAAATGAAACTATCATGAATAAAACATGAACTGATTATGAATATCCAATGATTAGCCCTGCAGAATTTAAACACCAACTTTCTACATATCAACCCTTGTATATTTGTTTTTATTATTATGAATGTTAGTCAGGATGAATGTCATTAACTTGAAGCGTATGACAGGCTGTGAGGCACCAACGTTCAATTGGCTGCACTTTGGGATGCACTAATATTAAAATCCTGAATGATACCAATAAGCCAATAATTATTTTCATGTTACGGCATTAAAATGTACAGTATGAAAAATGGATACTCATTTTGAGATTTACTAAATATTACATTGAACAGAATTACAACATTTATTTTATATTTATATTACACTATCATTCAAAACATTTTGGGTCAGTAAGATGTTTTTTAAGAATTTCATGTGAATTCAAGCAAGAATGCATTGAATTGATCAAATGACGTTAAAGACAAAAACTTTCAAATAAATGCTGTTTTTAGACTTTCTGTTTAACAAAAAAATCCTGGAAAACAAATATTACAAAAATATTAAGTAGCACAACTATTTACAACATTATTAATAATAAGAAATGTTTCTAGAGCAGCAAATCAGCATATCTGATCATTTTCATGCATCTCTACAGAATAAAAGTATTAATTTCTTTATAAATTTCCGACAACTTCATGTTTGACTTCTAATATAAAAATGAGGAACTACAAAATAAATGTTTCAACACATTGCAATGAAGAATTACTTGATGATAGAATTAGTTATATGTGTTTATATTCCAATATTGTATATATTAAGTGCACTAAATTTCAATAAAAATTAATCACTCTAATATACTGATTTGCTGCTCAAGAAACATTTATTATTATTATAGAAATATTGAAAATTAATATTTTTTTGTGAAAACAGTGATAAACAGCACATTAAAAAATGATTGATTTGAAATATAGATCTTTCTAACATTATAAATGTTTTTTTTCTGTCACTTTTGATCATTTTCATGCATCTCTACAGAATAAAAGTATTAATTTCTTTATAAATTTCCGACAACTTCATGTTTGACTTCTAATATCAAATGAGGAACTAAAAAATAAATGTTTCAACACATTGCAATGAAGAATTACTTGATGATAGAATTAGTTAGATGTGTTTATATTCCAATATTGTATATATTAAGTGCACTAAATTTCAATAAAAATTCTATTCTATTTTTGTGTCATTTACTCATCCTCCAAACCTGTATGAGTTTCTCCTGTTGAGTACAAAAAAAGAAGATACTTTGAAGAATGTGGGTAACCAAACAGTTGACGGTAGCCATTGACTTCCATAGTATGGAAAAAATGTCAATGGCTACCGTCAACTGTTTGGTTACCAGCATTCTTCAAAATATCTTCCTTTGTGTCCAACAGAAGAAAGAAACTCATGCAGGTTTGGAGCAACTTGATGGTAAATGATGACAGAACTTTCATTTTTTTGGTGAACTGTCCCTTTAAATGACAGTTTTGTGTCCATACAGGAATATTCTATTAATATCAGAATATGATCATGTGTTTATCATATAAATGTGATGGACACAATATTTTTTAAAAATCTGTAAAAGACAGTTCTTAATTCCTTAATCAGACATTTGGGTCACATAAAGACTTTATTTTTTCAGACTTCTATAACCTGGAATATTTGATTCATCTGGTTATGGTAATCAGGTCAGTGTTAGTTTAGGATCATTGGAATACTATTATAGTTTATTAACATTTGGAATTAGTTTTTATTTTTATATCTTCTGCTTTCATTTTATTTTAGTTAAAGTTTTAGTTATTTTGCTGTGTGTTTCTGTCATTTTCATTTGTTTTTTAATTATGTCTATGTACAGTAGCTTTTATTCACTTTTATTTTTACGTTTATTTTTACTACATCCAATTAAACAATGCGGCAACTAGCTGAAATTAAGAAAAAGCTTTTTTATATTTTATTTTATTTTATTTCAGTAAATGTTTCATTTATTTAAAGTAATTGAATTTTTTTTTTTTTTTTATGGTTTAGTTTTAGTTAACTTGTAATCAGGGTGATGTGTTTACATGATTACATGTTTAAAAATCGGATTATTATCTGACAATTCTTGTGCATGTTA
This sequence comes from Sinocyclocheilus rhinocerous, assembly GCF_001515625.1. NCBI lineage: Eukaryota > Metazoa > Chordata > Actinopteri > Cypriniformes > Cyprinidae > Sinocyclocheilus > Sinocyclocheilus rhinocerous. The sequence continues at coordinate 833,304 of NW_015664019.1, read as the reverse complement.
ACGCAGTCATTATCTTGCTGGGAAAAAAAAGGTCTGGGCACTGCAACCTCCCTGGAATAAACTACTGAGCTGTGCAATGATGCCCAGGCAGGGTGCTTTCTCAGAGCACAATGCAGCAAATGTATTTCCATTGAGCAGATCTGATAATAAGAGACAGGACCTGACCCATCCCTTGAGATCCAGACAGCATTACATTAGGGGAAAGATTATATGACAGATGCTCACAAACTGTATATCATACACATATCCATCCTGATCATAACCAAGTGTAAATTTCTTGTTTATCTTATAGTGTTTGGATGAGAAATATCACGATATGAGATATAGAGTAGTAGTAGATGTTGATACTTACTGATGACTTTCATGCTGCCAAAGGCTGAAGGCTGCGGCACTGGCTTGCAGCTCTCCGCAAATGAGGTGGTCCTAGGCCGGCCTGACATCTCCAAGATCCCGTTACTGTTCAACCACGATCCTTATAGGCTCCTTTAACACAAGAGTAAATATCTGGGTTCCGAATAGCTTCTGTTTAAGCAAATAAAGGAAAACTCCAGGCTATCTCTTCTAATGCAGTGAATTCAGAGGTGGTCAGCTGATTGTAGATGAAGATATCCGTTCATTAACCACCGAATGTGGCGTTTAAAAACACTTTACAAGGCAAATGGCACAAATTAGTCCCCGTTTTAGACTCGCCGATGATAATGTCACAGAAAAATGTCTATGGAAAAACAAAATCACATTATCTTGGACAGACATTCAGCCTATATCAGTTCACATCAGTATATCCAGAGCGCAGAACTGTTATCTCGCATGCGCGCAGATGAAGTCTGCCGAGATCAGATAAACTTACTCAATTATAATTTATCTTTCACTTTGTAGCCTTCAGATGTTGCAGGCGGGTCTCGATAAAGCTGACACCGAGACTTGCCATGGCCGCATCAGTCCGTGAATATTGATCTAGATTCGATAAAACGCAAATAATTCAGGCATCTTTCTTCCAAATGACGGTAAGGATGTCGCTAGGTTTTTCTTGAGCCATATAAAAAAAACACAGAATCCCTGACGAAGACGTTTCCTTCCGAGTGACACAACCGCTCTGGATACCTCCTTCTAGCGACGTGAGTGAGATTCACGAACGAATCATTCAGAATCATGAATCGAATCTTTTTAATGGATCTTTCAAAACGACTCGTTCCAGAATCGGACTGGTTCTTGATTCCGCTGAGAGTATTGTAAATATTTTAAAAGCCCAATTGCATAAATATTGACCAATAAAACCTAGGTCTACTGTAATTACGTTTATGACGGCTCATTTAGCCAAAATGTAAATCAATAATCAGGATTTTTAATGTAAATGAAAATTATATTTAGGTTCTAAACTATGTTTTTTATGAGTTGGGACATTGCAGCAAACTGACTGAACTGGGACACTAAACACTCTTTTACATAAAATTTCATCGAAAAAAGCATAGTAAACAGCAATATACGTAACGTTTTAGAGCCACGCCGGGACCACGTAGTGACGAAATGTCGTCATGGCGTAGAGAATCGCTGAATTGTTTCTTTGAAATGAACTGTTCAAAAGAACCGATTCACGGAAATTAGTCAGGCTTCCCACCACTACCTCCTACCGGAAAGTGAAGGATAGCGCAGTACAGTACTCCCTCTCTCTCCGCTCATCCGCTGCTGTTACATTACTGCCTCCACTCGCTTTGGAAAATAGTACGTCTTTTACGTAAAGACGCGCTTTCAAACGTAAAGCTCTCCGCTGAAAGCGCGCAACGTGATTTCGAAATTGTGAAGGCGTAGACGTGACGTACGCGCGCCCTGAAGGGAAATGGGTGGAGAATCCGCAAGCCAATGATGATTGAGTGTTTATACAAATCACTTTATACAAATGTCATGTAAATTATAAGAAATAATCAGGGGTCTATGACTTGTCTGTATGGTTGTTCCCTCTTTTGTCAGTTCCAAAATCTACTTACAACATTTTGCAAAAGGTTAAAATATATTTAATATATTTAATGTATGTTTTACACATATTTCAAATACTGTGTAAGATAAGTATTTCAAGAATTTTGATATCGCTCATACAAAACTCATACTGGTCAACCACCCGTTTTTATTTGTTTATTTTATTATGATACAATATGATACTTGTGCATTATTTACAGCTCTTTTTGAATTCAATTAATACCAATAATTTTTCGGATTTAAATGTATTTCTATTAATTTATTGAAATTCTTGTAGAAGTATTTGACGTACAGTGACGACATTATGTTAAAAAAGCCCTTCCCAAAAAAAAAAAAAAAAGTCTCATAAAATCAGTTCCAGTGGGCAAATACTGCCACTTGAAAATGACAAACGACAGTGGTGATATTTTTAATTTTATATTTTTATTTTTATACTTATTTTTTATAAAAAAATTATAATTTATAATAATGTTTCCCCTTAAAACTAATTTGATTCTCTCATCACACTGTATGTATGTATGTATGTATGTATGTATGTATGTATGTATGTATGTATGTATGTATGTATGTATTAGTATTTATAGAGTTTTAGCTTTTAGTTTTAATTACTTTTTCTTATTTGTAAGTCGCTTTGGATAAAAGCGTCTGCTAAATGAGTAAAAGTAAAAGCATGTGTTGGCATTTCCTTCACGATAGCCGTCAGCTGTTATGCTAGCTCTGTGTTGTTGTGCGAGTTATGTATGTATATGTATGACTACGTTACTGGCTAGAATTTACGTTTTTTTCTTCATGATTTTTTTCCATAGGACAAGGAAAGGAAACGAGAAAGTTTATGTTGATAAAAGGACACCAGCACAGATGGCATTCGACAAAATACAAGAAAAAGGGTATGACGAATATATATATATATATATAAAAGGTTTTCCTACAAGTAGTAGAAATATGCGGCAGTGTATATATATATATATATACAGTATATATATACTGTATATATATTATAAGACAAGTAGTTAATTGATTTGTTTTATGATTATTTCAAATGCTCAAAGAGCAATGAAATTACGTAATTTCTAATTTAAGACTTTTCACTGACAGAAATTGCGGTTTGACTTGCTATTGCTATATTCTCTCTTTGTAACTTTTTAATAGCAAATGGAAAAAATTTTAAAGAAGGCCTCCAAATCACATAAGAGAAGAGTTGAGGTGAGTCTGTCACTACTAACGTCGACGTTCATATTTTATGTAGCCTGTGTGTGTGTGTGTGTGTGTGTGTGTGAGACTAACAATATTTTTTGTGTGTTACAGGATTTCAACAGACACCTGGACACACTGACAGAGCATTTCGACATTCCCAAAGTCAGCTGGACGAAATAAATATCTATGGATTTTTAACTGGGTGCTTTCAGAGCAAGATCAGCTGCCATGATGTTACCACATGCTTCTTGCTTACTCTGCAACGAAGTCCAGAGCGATTTTTCCCCATTTTCATTTTTCCTTTGGGATGTAGTAAAATGATTCACTGTACATTGGAATTTTAAGATTTTGATTGGGTTTTGTTTATTGTAAGGCTTGACCACCAAAGAGTCAACTGTTTTATTTGTTGCATGTAGTTTTTAAGATTTCTGAATGGTTATAGTGGCCTGAAAACATGTTTTGAAATATAGTAACAGTAGATAGCACTGTTGGTTTAAACGTAACTTGTTTCATATGCTTCCTCTGGCCTCAGTTGTCACGGAAACACCTGCCTCACCAGCCGAATCAGCCTCCTACACCCGCTCACAATCACCTGATTACTGATCACGGACACCTGCACCCACTTACCACACCACTCAAATACTCACTCACCTCATTCACTCGTCGGCTGGTCTCAAGGTTACAAGCTTCTCCGCATGGGTTCCTTGCCTCCCGATCTGCCTACCAAACCTCGGATTCCTCAGTTCTCGGCCGGAGGACCAGAGTGCCGACCCCAGATAAGACTGTGTTCTATGCTTCCATTTATCCCTACGTTTGACTCTTTTCTGTTGGAAGCTCCTCCTCAGTTCCTATTAATAAACTCTCTGCCTTACGTTAACCTGTTTGTTTGCCTCTTTGTCCCGGAGGTGACATCAGTATTTTATTTTATTTGCCCCTAGAACAGCTCAAGAATTTAGATTCTCTCTTTGCCTGACCACCTGAAGTCATGGATGTCTTTTTCATTTTTTAAATTGGAATGAGAGAACAAGACTTAAGATCATAATGTTTGGGACAGAGGAAGCCTGAAAAACACCTATGATAACTTTTAATTCTCATGTCCCCTAACTCTAAAAAATGCTGGGTTAAATATTACCCAGCGCTGGGTTAAAAAGGGACAAACCCAGCTATTGGGTTGTTTTGACCCAGCGGTTGGGTTCAGAGCAACCCAATAGCTGGGTTTGTCCCTTTTTAACCCAGCATTTTTTAGAGTGTATGTGAAATCAAGTGTAAATAACCTGGGTCTTGTCTTTGACAGTGAAATAACGCTTGATAAACAAGTTAATGGTCTGGTTAAGTCTAGTTTCGTCCATTTGAGATCTTTAGCCAAAGTAAAATCATGTCTTTCTTGTAAAAAATAATGAAAGGGGAAATTCATCCAGTTATTACATCAAGGCTGGATTATTGTAATTGTCAGTATATTAGAATTAATTAATCATCTCTTGCCTGGCTACAAACTACAAGATGAATCGGCCAGGCTTCTGACTGCTTGTAAAAAATAATGAAAGGGGAAATTCATCCAGTTATTACATCAAGGCTGGATTATTGTAATTGTCAGTATTAGAATTAATTAATCATCTCTTGCCTGGCTACAAACTACAAGATGAATCGGCCAGGCTTCTGACTAGGGTGAAAAAATACCAGTCTTAAGCTCACTACATTGGTTTCCAGTTCAGCATACAATATGAGTATACAAAACATTATTTTGCCTAAAAATATATTCTTTCTTTGGGTTTAAATAATTGTGTCCACTAAATCACTGCATTGCAACTGAGAGGATTTTAAAGGGATAGTTCACCGCAAAATGAACATTCTATCATTTACTCACCCTCATGTCACTAAAAGAGTCTTTTTCTTGTAAAGATATTATCTTTCTTTGGGTTTAAACAAATGTCCACTATAAATCACTGCATTGCAACTGAGGATTTTAAAGGGATAGTTCACCGCAAAATGAACATTCTATCATTTACTCACCCTCATGTCGCTGCAAACCTGTATGACCTACATTCTTCTGTGGATAAAGTCAAAGTCAGCAAACAGCACAAAGTAACCACATCATTTATTCATGCTGCAATGCATGCTGGAAGTTCAAAAATCAGCAACAGTTGACCTTTGTTGGGTAAGTTACTCTAAAACAGTAATTAATAGCTACTAATTATATCTTAAGCAGTGTAATTAGCTTACTGTAGTAATTCCTCTCTAAAAAGTATTGCATTACTTATTACTAATTTCTAAATCCCATATCCTCGACCAGTTGAACAATGCAAGGATAGACTTGAAACTGCTTATTTATTTAATGCAATTACATCAGAAGTAACTGTAACTGAATTACAAACAAATCAAGAGTAATCCCTTACTTTACTTTTTCAAGAGAAATGTAATTCAATTACAGTAATTAATTACTTTGTAATGCATTACACCCAACACTGCAGTGAATAATGTGCATTTGTGACATTGTTGGTCTAAACGTAAATTCTACAGGGCTTTAGAGTTTTGCACGCTCGTGTATTTTCATTATAACCAACAAAATGTAAACATTATGCAAATAAGTGATTTATCATGCAGTGTAGAGAGATTTATTTATTAGAAGGGGAGTTTTCACAAGAGTGCAAAATATTTAAATGCAGGACTGAATCCAAAATGCGACTCTGATGTCAAAATTGATCTTGGAGTAAATGGAGACTAATATATTTGCCACATATTCTATATAACAATTTTCTTTGTTTATTTAATTGCTATCTTTTCACTTAACCTTTTTAAAGCAATGTTTACTTAATTGAAAAATTAAGGTTAAGGTTACATGCTGTTTTAATGTATATATTATTAGCATTAGCATTAGCATTAATAATTGCCTTTTTTAATTTCAAATAGTTAAATAGTTATTATATATGATAATAGTTTTTGCTATGTACTGAGAACCATGAAATTATACTGGTATTGGTACAGACTACTGACATTTTGGTACTGTGACAACAACATCTGTAGTATTTTGAGAGTATCAAATTGTGAATTAAATGTTGTGAATTTGAACCTTTAATCATTACTAATTGATTTGTTTTTCACTATGAAATATGGTCTGAAAAAATGTACAGAGAAGTATGGAAATTTGAGTCTGGAAAAGTATGGAATTTTGACATTGAAAATGTGTAGGAACTCTTTTGTTAGCTCTTTCAATGGTCAACTAATTTATCTGTTAAATTGTTCAACTGTTCCCCTTTAAATCTGCTAAAACCAAAAAAGAAAATGATAAAAATGTCATCCAGAGTGCAACTGATCTCAACAGCAACTTGAAATGGGTCGCATCAGCAGAAGTGCCGAAGGATGCAGTTTCTGTCAAGGATGAACAAAAAGAGTATTACAGTGCTAATCTTCTGCCACAATGTGAGTTTTGCTTCTTTGACAAAGATGAAATGTCATGTATAACATTGTTACAGGAGCATATAAGCAGCTCAGTTGTTAGTTATAATGCCATTATGTTTTTAGTGAACAAGGATAACTTTGAGATGATGGAATGGAAGAAATGTACCAATCGAAAGCTTCCACACATCATGAACTTTTTTTTTCTTTTTTTTTTAAATGAGGGGGACACTGATATGATCATATGTTATTGAAACAACTGAAGTCCTCACCTTAAACACTGACTTTAAAATGCAGCATTTAAACATTGTTGAGTATTTCATGTCAAGTGTGGTGACGTCAGAAAACCTAAGTGCTTCAAAATTTCCAAGCTTCCAACAAGAACTGCAAACTGTCCAAACATACGGTGAAATTCGACCAAAATATTGACAAAACAACTACTTACCAAACAGGTAGAACCCAACCCATACATTTGGAGTGAATGCAGAGATATCAGTCTGTGGTCAAATTCTGACTATGGCAAGTATTGGAGGAAAATTTGGGCTTAAATACGACTACAGTTGCTCTCGATCTAACACTACGTCTGTAGTTCAGAAAACCCTGCACTCTGAAAGTGACATGACATGATGTGACATGTGGCCAAGTATGGTGGCCCATACTCGGAATTAGTGCTCTGCATTTATCCCATCCAAAGTGCACACACACAGCAGTGAACACACACACACCGTGAACACACACCCGGAGCAGTGGGCAGCCATTTTTTGCTGCGGCGCCCAGGGAGCAAGTTGGGGGTTCGGTGCCTTGCTCAAGGGCACCTCAGTGGTGGTATTGAAGGTGGGAGAGGGCGCTGTACATTCACTCCCCCCACCTACAATCCCTGCCGGTATGAGACTTGAACCCGCAATCTTGGGTTATGAGTCCGACTCTCTAACCATTAGGCCACGACTTCCATTGAAAGTCAATGTTCCACCCAGCCATTCTTGCACCATTGAAATAACAAGCAATACCTTCACGACTGAAGTCCCGTTTACTGGCGAAATGACTAGAATGTACAAAAATAATGAAATACGCAAAACCTTCATCAACGGCACCTACATCCATCAGGAAGTAGTGGAAATTCAAACGCTTGTGAATCCCTGCCAACTGCTCTCTGAAGTAAGGAAATGTTAGTCAAAACATAATCAGTGTGCAGCTTCTGTATTGGAAAACAAGTGACATATTTTGTAAGTGTATGATTATAATCTAATGTCGTCATCACAGAATCACCTTTAAATCAGCATTGAACAGACTACCAGCATTGTCGTTTGCCTCAGTTTCATTGTGCATCATTTTTTAAAGAAACATCTTTATGTTTATTTGTTCATTTTAAAAGTGTTTTTTTTTCTGTCATACTGTTATTCAGTGGTTCCCAAACATTTTAAAAATATGGTAGCACCCATGTTATAGTGATCATTTCACAGCATCACTGAAAGAAAAAGAAAAAAACAGCAAAAGATTCATTCTGTTGTCATGAATTCCCCACCTCAATTACGAATTTGACTTTGTTTTCTTATTGAAGCTGGTAGCACATTCTGATGGCTGGTAGGCCATTGTGAAAAACTAGCTTTTTGCTGCTGGAGCTGGTTTTAGACCGGTCAGCAGGGGGAGCTCATTCCTTGACTTGTACGGGTGCAAAAGTCTTATAACGAATTGGACTTCAGAATGTAAAAAGAAGCAACCTTTTGATAAAGCGTTAGACCGGCACCTGTAAAAAGGAGCATTGTTCAGAAGAGCCATTAAACTGGCCTCCTGAAATTCTGTTGTCTTTAATTCCCCATCTTAATCACGAATTTTCCCTTATTGTTTAAGCTGGTAGCGCATCCTGATGGCCGTATTGAGTTTGTCAGGATGTGCTACCCCTCTATTAGAGCAGCTTTATTAAGGTACACAATACGAATGCAGCTGTTGCATGCAGTAGGCAGAGTCTGGTTCCTCACTAAAGCTAAGCAGGCCAGAGCCTGGTCAGTACTCTGGTGGGAGACAATTTGTGAAAATGTAGCTTGCTGCTGCAGCTAGTTTTAGTCCAGTAAGCAGCGGGTGATCATTCCCTGGCTTGAATGGATGCAAAAGTCCTAATATAATGATGCAGACTTTAGATTGTGAAAAGGAGCGTCCTTCAGATGAGGCATTAAACTGGCCTCCTGACACGGTCAGAGCCATTATCCACAAATGGAGAAAGCTTGGAACAGTGGTGAACCTTCCCAGGAGTGGCCGGCCTACCAAAATTACTCCAAGAGCGCAACGGCGACTCATCCAGGAGGTCATAAAAGAACCCAGAACAACATCTAAAGAACTGCAGGCCTCACTTGCGTCAATTAAGACAGACAGACAGATAGATAGATAGATGATAGATAGATAGATAGGTAGAGAGATAGATAGATAATTACTATGTTACTATTACCAAACATTATTTACAGCTCATTTTAATTTCTATTTTATTGATTTATTGATTTATTTCTTTTAGACTATTTATCTACTATTTTGATACATTTATTTTGAGTCAGTTTTTACAAAACCTCAGACACTGCACCTTTATTAGAATCTAGTCATAAATTACTGTTGTAATATATAAATATGTATTAATTGCATAATTTGTGATTAGTGTTGTTTATTTTAGGTTTTTCCACGCACTAAACCTCCCCCGAGCCAATATCCACAAAACCCCAGACGCTGCACCTTAATTAGATGCTAGTCATAAATTAGCATTGCCGTGGCGAATACGCTGGATTCTCTGGGTCTGTGACACTGCATGATGTCACATATGGTTCTAATGAGAACGTATTGATGTTATCTAACATAAGGTTCAGCTGCTGTGCTGATGTAACTCTTTTTTGTCTTATATTGTGCTCGTCTTATCTTTAAGATTTAATACACAGGTTAGCTTCTAGCTAGTACAGTTTGTGGCGTTTTAATTTTCAATTCAATTAAATATATCAGAGCTGAAGGCAGCTTGGGAGGGATGCAATTATTTCAGTTATTACTAAATTATGCAACTGTCTAAATTATAACCGTCTAGAATGTCACAATGGAAATTCCCATTTGAAGCTGTCAGTTTTAATTTTTGCACCCAATAATTTTTTTTTTTCCCTTTTTTTAGCATTTAAAAAGTAGAGAGAAGTGCATATGTGCTTTAATTTGTACAACCCAAGCTGTTTGTTACTTTCACAACTGCTGTAAAAATCAATACAATACCCTAGTTATGCTTGGAGACTTCAACATCCACCTAGATAAACCTCAGGCTGCAGACTTCCACACTCTGCTTGCCTCTTTTGATCTCAAGCGAGTGTTAACTACGGCTACTCACAAATCAGGCAACCAACTGGACCTTATTTACACACGACACTGCTCCACTGATCATCTGCTGGCTACTCCACTGCACACCTCGGATCACTTCCTCCTCACTCTTAACCTCAACATGGTTCCTGACACAACACATACCCCTCCACATGTCACTTTTCAACGTAACATACGCTCACTCTCACCCTCCCGGCTATCTGCTATGGTTTCATCTTTGCTTCCTTCCCC
>NW_015664019.1:822004-822839 GCF_001515625.1 Sinocyclocheilus rhinocerous | reverse complement strand
AGAGCTGAAGGCAGCTTGGGAGGGATGCAATTATTTCAGTTATTACTAAATTATGCAACTGTCTAAATTATAACCGTCTAGAATGTCACAATGGAAATTCCCATTTGAAGCTGTCAGTTTTAATTTTTGCACCCAATAATTTTTTTTTTTCCCTTTTTTTAGCATTTAAAAAGTAGAGAGAAGTGCATATGTACTTTAATTTGTACAACCCAAGCTGTTTGTTACTTTCACAACTGCTGTAAAAATCAATAAAATATTGTTATACATTAAGTATTGCTGACTTTTTTAGCATGCTATTCTCCTGGTGTTGAAGGAGGCACTTGTACTGTCCCACTATTGCAAATCAAGGATCAAACTTAATCCCCGATGAGCCCACAAAACTCAGCACACAAGATGGTCTGTAATCATGAACGTGGGACATAGATAACAAGGGCGATATTATTATAATATTCAGAAATCGATTAATGTCAAGGCTTTTAAAGGGAAATGCAGAAGAGAAGAAGTGATTATATCAAGATTAAGACTTGGACATACTGGTTTAAAATCAACCCTGTTTTTAATGGGAAAATGCATATCAGATAATTGTGATGACTGTAATGTTCCAGAAAATGTGGAGCATATCATTATGAGGTGTAAAAAATATAATGCAGAAAGGAGGATCTTGCAAGATAAGATATATGAGTTGGAACAAGAATGGAGTTTGAAGGGGATTTTGGGGGCAGATGTGAAAATGTGGGAATGTTGTAAGGCTCTCTTTAATTTTCTTAAAGATACAGGGTTAGAGCACAGTATATAGGGGAATTGGTTTTATAAAAAAAAAAAATTTTGATATATA
>NW_015664019.1:814884-821851 GCF_001515625.1 Sinocyclocheilus rhinocerous | reverse complement strand
AACACACAAGCTGGGTTTTTTGGCATGGGAGCTGAACACGCAGCAGCCAGAAATACAGCTTGGGTGAGCCCGAAATAAAATTAACAATTAAAAAATAAATAAAATATGAATAGTATCATCACCCATGTATGATTAGAAACAGTTGGTGGCGGTATGTGCCTATGGTGCGGAATACGCCAAAAAAATCCAAAGAAGAAGAAGACGTACTACGCTGCGCACGTCATGACGCCATTGCTTTCAGCGCCAGGGAAAAAAATGGCGGCTGTGCAAGATGCACCGATGGAGCTGGACGCAGAAAAAGAGACAAAGCCAGAAATCCTCAGCGATGGGACCTCAAACCTCTCGGGGAACACAGCGAGCGGGACGCTGTCATCAACGCCCCTCACCGCCGGCGGAGCCCCGAAGCAGGAGGACCAGCAAACTTTGATCGCAGTTCTGCAGTTTCTAAGGCGGAATAAACTGACGGAGTCGGTGGAGATCCTGCGGCGGGAAGCCTGTTTAGAAGACCAGGAGGACTCACAGACTCTCGATGGCAGCGGAGGAGGGAAGGATGGAGGGGATGCACACTCTCTGCTCAGCCGGGTGTCCATCGCATCAGCAGCCGCCCCCCAAAGCACACTGACTCCCATCCCAGTCAAGAGTGAGTGTCGCCTACAACTTCTAATTGATGATATTTACCATGCAATGTATCTTTAATAAGTAAAGTAAAGGTGTATTGCACCTTTTAAATTGTTAAAACAGTACAAAATCAGCTTTATGCTGTCCTTATGTCATGCAATGTTGTAGTTTCTACAAAAGTTTAGTTGCATCAACAATATAGCCCTCCATATAGTCCTGTTTTTATTTTGTATATTTGAACAATGAGTTTCCAACATATTTTACTGTCATTCCACATGCACTTTGTTATGGTTAGTTATGGTTACATTAAGATGCTGGATTTGTTTTTTTAAGTTAAAATAGAAAAATAAACATTACTGGAATATAACTGTTACTGTAGTTACTATAAATAGTAATAACTTACATGCATCACAATGTAATCAGAATTATTATAGTTAACTAAAACTAAAACCGTACAAAACATTTCCATTACTTTTCTTGGAATAAAGTTAAGCAGCACAACTGTTTCCAATAATGATAATAAATCAGCATGTTAGAATGATTTCTAAAGAATCATGTGACACTGTAGACAGGAGTAATGATGCTGAAAATTCAACTTTGCATCACAGGAATAATTACATTTTAAAATATATTAAAATAGAAACATTTATTTTAAACTAATATTTCACAATATTATTTGTTACTGTGATTTTGATCAAATAAATGCAGCCTTCATAAGCATAAGAGACTTCTTTAAAAGCAATTCAAAAATCTTGCTGATCCCAAACTTTTGAAAGTGTCTATATATAGACAAAAACAGAATCAATAAAAAAAAGTGGAACTAGCAAACAAAAACTGCCAAACTGCACAATTATTAACATTTTAAATAAAATTGAAATGAAAAATATCAAATAAAAAATGTACAAATGTATTCTGTATATTAATAAGGTATAGTAAAATTACACAGGGGTATATATTTAGTATTTTATATATATATATATATATATATATTTACATACTATAGTACTGTGTATATATATATATATATATATGTGTATGTATGTGTGTGTGTGTGTGTACATATGTGTATATCTTATGTCTTTGTACTGTGTAGCATCTTTTGCTGTGATTTACCTGCTTTTTCAATATGCAGTTATATCATCAACATCTATGTGTGTGATTTGACATTAATGTTTATGTTGTCTGGTGCAGATGACCAGCCGGATGTCAGTGTGGTGCTGTCAGCGTACAGCCAGCAGGGGGATCCCTCTCTGTATCAGGTGTACTACAGCAGCCTGAAGAACTTCATCGAGTCCGTGCTGGACTGTCACCGAGCGGAGCTGTCCCAGCTCTTCTACCCTCTGTTCGTTCACATGTACCTGGAGCTGGTCTACAACAACCATGAGAATAAAGCAAAGGTTTTCTTTGAGAAGTAAGCATCAGATCTTGTTTACTTTGTGGAATTAATCAGGGATGACATGATGATCATCATGTCATTTGATAATAATGCCCATTTTTATTCTGTAAATCTAAACACTGGACTCTTCAGTAGTGGCTTAACCAGTTCGTTTCCTGTGTGCTGATAGGTTCAGCGGCGATCAGGAGTGTTACTATCAGGATGACCTGCGAATTCTCTGCGGCCTCACTAAGAAAGAACACCTGAAGGGGAACGAGGCGCTGCTGGACTTCCGTACCAGCCGTTTCGTGCTGCGCATCTCCCGAGACTCGTACCAGCTGCTCAAGAGACACTTGCAGGAAAGGCATAATAACCAGATATGGAACATCATTCAGGAGCACTTGTACATCGACATCTTTGACGGTATGCCACGCAGCAAGAGCCAGATCGACAGCATGTCCGGCAGTTTTGCGGGAGAGACCAGACGAGAAGTCAATAAAGCCAAGGTTAGATATGTTTCCGAATGGAAAATATAAGTTCAAAAGTTTGAGATAAGTGAGAAATTTTTTTTAAAAATGTTTTTAAAAGAACTATTTCATGCTCATCAAAAAATACAGTAAAACAGGAAAATAAAGCTGAATTTTCAACATTACTCCAGTCTTTAGTGTCACATGACCCTTCTGAAATCATTCTAACATGCTGATTTGCTAAGACTCAGACAAACTGGACAAGATCATGTACATGAAGGAGAGCACCAAAAGAATCCGGCTCGGCCCGGAGAACCTGCCTTCCATTTGCTTTTATTCATTCCTCAATGCCTACCAGGTTGGCAGTGTTTTTGTTGATGTTTAGTGTTGTTTGACTTCACAAATGCTTATTGTGTGTTGTCGCTCAGGGTTTGACGGCAGTAGACTTCACTGATGACTCCAGTCTGTTAGCGGGAGGGTTTGCAGACTCCACAGTCCGCGTATGGAGTGCCACACCTAAAAAATTACGCAAGGTCAAATCTGCAACAGGTATGTATCTCCATAATCATTATTTGATATCTCGCCTTTATTTCAAGCTTTAAAAACAACCCCAAATTTTCCACTTCTGGACCTCAGTGTAAGCAATGTATGATTTCAATTATGCTGTCCGATTCTCTAGAACTGAATCTGATTGATAAAGAGTCTGATGACGTTCTGGAGAGGATCATGGATGAGAAGACGGCCAGTGAGTCGAAGAACCTCTACGGTCACAGTGGGCCGGTGTACGGTGTCAGCTTCAGTCCAGACAGGTATCAGATGTGTCCTCTAAAGCAGTGGTCGCCAACCCGTCGATCGCGATCGACTGGTAGATCTTTATCACTGTCCCAGTAGATCCCGAAAAAAACAGTAAAATAAGTACAAAAATGCATTACATTTCTGGGGTTATATTAATGTATCACTGAAGGGAACTGTCTTGAGAAAAGTTTCGATGGCAATGGCATTTTCTTCTCCCTATTAAAGCGCAACTGCTTTGTTTACAGCGGTAACCAAGGAAACGCTATAGCGCGGTCGGTTCATAAGCAGTGTTGCCAAGCCTGCGGTTTTCCCGCAGATTTGGAGAAGGGTATAACTGCAGCCCGGAGATCTCCAAATGGGGGCGGGAACTCCAAAACGGGGTGGGAGCTCCAAAATAGGGCGTGGTTTCCTCCCATTGACAGACAGGCACATGACACGCATGCGCAATTTTTTCCCCCAATCCACTTCAGTGCAAACTCCGCCCCACAGCTGATTCTAAAGATTTTATTGGTTGTGTCAATTAAAGCATTAATTTCCTACATTATGCTACAAAAATGCTAACCCCTAAACCTACCCCACACCTGACCCTAACCTTAACCAGTGAAATTGACTGCACGGCGGGATTGGCGCTGAATAGCGTGGTAAAGAAAGATGCAATTCAGGAGATAAACAGTTAAAAAGATTATGCGATATGAGATCGTTCCGTAACTCCCCAACCGGACCTCACCGGACAATGGCACCTTTTTAGTTACACCCAGCGTCACTACACCCTCCTACCCTGCGAAATTCGTGCCCCGGGATGCCCCCGTTGCTTGGAACAAAGCGATAGAGTTAAATCGTTGCGCTGCGCTGCGCTGGGAGAGCTCGTGGGTGATTCCCGTTTATATCATGAAGCAGAGGTTCAAACTCCAGTCCGAACACCACTGGCCACGAGCTTTGGGCTCTGCTCTCACAGAGAATATTTATTTATATAGCATATTTTATTTTAGATGAACTAGAAACAATGTTTAATTTATAAAGTTTTATTTTGAAATGTAAATCAATAACAATTGGCTGGAGCCAGAGCCAATGGTGAAAGTCTTTGCGCGAAGAGACCCCGCCCCATTTTGGAGGTTCTGCCCACTTTTGGAGTTCACGCCCCATTTTGGAGATCTCAGGTCTGGAATGCGATTTTTACAGGGGAACCCTCCTCGAAACGCGATTGGACTAGTTTTATTGCGAAAACCTGGCAACCCTGTTCATAGGCGTCACCTGCTGTCAGAGAGTGCGTCTCATTCAGACCTGCTGTTGTTTCGTGCAGATGTTTTATGTAGCAAATAAATAAATAACACCTAAAGTTCTGTTTTTGCTTTAAATCCTGAAATGAATCTAAATCAAATCAAAAACAACTGCCAGTGCAGATCGTGATTAAAATCCAGTGGTTGCCTCTAATTTCAAATGGCTAGATATTTTTGTTTAAAGCCAGTTTGTTTGTTATAAAGCAAATAGCCAATAAATAAATTTGCTTAAAAATCAGTATCAGTATCAGAATCCAATTTGCTAGTTAAAAAAAAAAAAATCCCCACCGAAAAACTTGTATTTTACCCCCGGAATGCGATTTTTACAGGGGAACCCTCCTCGAAACGCGATTGGACTAGTTTTATTGCGAAAACCTGGCAACCCTGTTTATTAGTGCCACCTGCTGTCAAGTGAGTGCGTCTCATTCAGACCTGCTGTTTTTGTTTCGTGCAGATGTTTTATGTAGCAAATAAATAAATAACACCTAAAGTCAGACCATTCTGTTTTTGTTTTAAATCCTGAAATTAATCTAAATCAAATCAAAAACAACTGCCCGTGCAGATCGTGATTAAAATGCAGTGGTTGCCTCTAATTTCAAATGGCTAGATATTTTTGTTTAAAGCCAGTTTGTTTGTTATAAAGCAAATAGCCAATAAATAAATTTGCTTAAAAATCGGTATCAGAATCCAATTTGCTAGTTAAAAAAGAAAAGAAAATCTGAATTCTGAATCAGCTATGATCGGCGCATCACTAATTAAAATACTAAGTAAAAGGCCTCAAATTTGAAGTACAATCTGGGATGTCTTTTTCTATCAATTCTTCAATAGGTAGATCTTGTCTTTCATAAAGGCCGAGGTCAGGGATCTTGGGCCTAAAAAGGTTGGTGACCACTGCTCTAAAGTATCTCTAAGTAAAACAAGATAACAGGGAAGGTGTGTAAGCATAAGAACAGCCAATCAATTGCTATGCTATTGACTAAACATGCTTTGCATGATTCGTTATCTTCCTGCAGTTTTGAAGCGTTCTGCAGCAGATCTGACAGTGTGGTTTAATATCTCTGTGTCTCTCAGGAACTATCTGTTGTCCAGTTCTGAGGACGGTACAGTCAGACTGTGGAGCCTGCAAACGTTTACGTGTCTCGTCGGGTATAAAGGACATAACTATCCAGTGTGGGACACTCACTTCTCACCCTTTGGTTATTACTTTGTGTCTGGAGGACATGACAGAGTAGCACGGTACAGTAGATTCTCATTATTGTAATGCTGTTATTAATTAAATCAACATATATTTATGATTATATGTTTTATTTAACTGTTTTTAATACATTTATGACAATGTGGGTTTATTTAAAGGGGTCATATGATGCTATTTTAAAGATCATTATTTGGTGTATTTGGTGTAACAGAATATGTTGACATGCTTTAATGTTCAAAAAACACATTATTTTTCAAATACTGTACATTATTGTAGGTCCTCTATGCCCCGCCTCTCTCAAACGCTTCGTTTTCAACAAAGCCCCCTCCTTTGACAAGCGCAGTCTGCTCTGATTGGCCAGCTGACCCAGTGCATTGTGATTGGCCCGAACACTACAAGCACGCGTCGGAAATGCCTTGTACTCTTCTAGGTTCAAAAAACTGTCGTCCATAAAATGCGTTGCACAAATTCGAACATCTGGGTTGTGCTGTTCTGTTGTAAATAAATCTTAACCAATGATTCCTAATTGCATCTACTTCCGGAAGGCCAAATAAAGTGCTTTTGCTTTCGCACTGAAACACACACACGTCTTTAGGTAGGTGTGGCTGACTCTTAACTTTTATAAAGAATATCTCTTTGGATTTGAGACTTTAGTCTTTGCAACTTTACAGATCTTCTTTATGCACCAAGAGCTTGTAACACTCCAAAGAGAAAGGAAAACTTAAAATCGCATCATATGACCCCTTTAAATTAGCGTATACTAATACATGTACTGTATAGGCATATCCTACCATAATGTATAACAATATATGTATAAATATATAATGTAAATGATAATATACGTATGTGTGTGTGTATATATATATATATATATATATATATATATACACACACACATACGTATATTATCATTTACATTATATATTTATACATATATTGTTATACATTATGGTAGGATATGCCTATACAGTACATGTATTAGTATACGCTAATTTAAAGGGGTCATATGATGCGATTTCAAGTTTTCCTTTCTCTTTGGAGTGTTACAAGCTCTTGGTGCATAAAGAAGATCTGTAAAGTTGCAAAGACTAAAGTCTCAAAACCAAAGAGATATTCTTTATCAAAGTTAAGACTCTGCCACGCCCCCCTAAAACGGCTCATTCTAACACGCCCCCACACTGTAAACCCGAACAGTACTACTAACTTATAAAGATTAAGAACACTGCAATTAAAGTCTGTT
>NW_015664019.1:805794-814697 GCF_001515625.1 Sinocyclocheilus rhinocerous | reverse complement strand
TATATATATATATATATATATATATATATATGTGTGTGTATTAAATGAGTACCCAGAAAAGCGCTATATATATAAAGAATTATATATATATATATATATATATATATATTCCTATTTTCTTTAAGTAAAATTCCCCCACCCCACTCAAATAGCGTGGCATTATATGATTATCATATAGCTTGTTTCCAAATCTGGTTATGAAGAGACCCATCTTTGAATGACAAGATATTGCAAATGTTTTCAAGACCTTAATCAAATAGGATATCTTTCTTTGATTCCCAGCCTCTGGGCGACAGATCATTACCAGCCCTTGCGGATATTTGCTGGGCATCTAGCTGACGTCACCTGCACGCGATTCCACCCCAACTCTAACTATGTGGTCACAGGCTCGACCGACCGCACTATACGCCTCTGGGATGTCCTGAATGGAAACTGTGTCCGCTTTTTCACAGGTCACAAGGTATTGAAAGCTTCCAAAGGAGACTGAATGAAATGAGCACTTGAAAGGAAGTCCCATTCGTTTAATTTGTATTTGAATTAGCGTTGCATCACTGACTACGTTTACGTGGACATCAGTATGGACATCATCTAATTATTTACCTTATTCTGAATAAGACAATATTACGATTAAGGTGTTTACATGAGTTGCTTTTAGAATATTCCTTTCATGTTCCCGTTTTACATGTTATAGTACATAGTTCGATTAATGGCACACGTCATTACGTCACCAAGCGACGTCCCCTCCAGAATTTCACGTATAAACATATAGTTCGTCTTCATTATGATGCCATATACAGTTTTGGGTGTTTCATTTTTAATTTACTGAAAGCTTCAAGTG
This sequence comes from Sinocyclocheilus rhinocerous, assembly GCF_001515625.1. NCBI lineage: Eukaryota > Metazoa > Chordata > Actinopteri > Cypriniformes > Cyprinidae > Sinocyclocheilus > Sinocyclocheilus rhinocerous. The sequence goes on along the minus strand of NW_015664019.1, from coordinate 813,859 downwards.
CAATTAATTATTTGTCATGCTATACATGCAAACAGACGACGGCGTTGTTGAAGCCATTCTTTTGTTTGCCATCAAATGGTTGACCACTGCCGTGTGTATCCTGTCGCAAAATGCGGTAAAAAGTCCTACACGAGGGTAATAATGTGATTAAGGTGTACATGTTTTTACTGCACTTCCATAATGCGACTAAAATAGGAATACTCCACGTCTTAATTCGATTAGAGTTTACTTCGATTATGACGGATCAAGGTAATCAAAAATCTCTGTTTACATGGTAGATTCTTAATCAGAGTATTGCCTTAATCGTATTAAAATCGGACTATTGTTGCCCATGTAAACGTACTGACTGTCTCCGTGACGTTCTTTCTTTATTCATTTTCTCCCTCTCAGTGTTATTTATGTAGCCTTACTATTATTGTATTTATTAATATTATGATTTTTTTTTTGTTTTAATAATTTATTTTTATTTCTGTTTTAGTCATTTTAGTACGTCAGCTTAAACATATTGTATTTCAATTAGTTGCCAAGGGAATATTACAAATTTTCTAATTAAGTTTTTAATCTAATTGATATATTTTATTTCAGCTGCTGTTCAAAACACTGATCCTTGTCATGCCATTCAAAGCCTTCACTAACAAACCTGCTAAACTTTTTTTTTTTTATGTCCATCTCATTTGTAATTTATTACCCAATGGCCTTTTTATAACCTTATTTTTTCCATATACAGAGTCATATGAGTAATAGTAAAAAATTATAATGTTTGTTTTTCAGGGCCCCATCCATTCTCTGGCATTCTCACCCAATGGAAAGTTCCTGGCATCTGGATCCACAGACGGGAGAGTTTTACTATGGGATATTGGACATGGACTGATGATCGGAGAGCTGAAGGGTCACACAGACACAATTTATGCCCTCAAGTTCAGCAGAGATGGAGAAATCCTCGCATCAGGTCAGCACACAATCTGCTGAATGCCTTCTGTCGTCTGATTGATAGTTTGTTTGTTTTTTATTTAGTAAGTCAGAGGCATTTTAGTATAATTCTAAATATGTCCCATTTTATGTTGTGGTATGAGTCTTTTTGCTTGGGTTTACTTTACTTGATAATCCATACATCATTCTTTAAAAATAAATCATGTTAAAATGTATGAAAAATGATACATCAGGCTTTTAAGAAACATTTATTGTATTGTATTGCATTATAAGATCGGTCTTCTGGTTAGTCAAGTTATCCCCACTCATAGTGCAAAGTCACATGACTTTCAATGTGCATGGTGGAATTTATTCGGTAAATGTGTTTCCATCGTAGTTTATGCACATTTTTTCTTATCGGATAAAAAGTTTATCCTACTCAATCGTGCGCTTAAGTTTTTATGCACATTTTTTGAATTTATGCGCATCATGGCGTTTCCATCCAGCGGTGTTTTTTTTATGCGATATTCCAAAATACGCTTAAAAATTGGTGGATGGAAACATAGCTATTGATTTACAGGATATCAGAATTTCATCTTTCAAAATATGCAAATTGCATATCTTGATGTCTTGATGTCCTTAAGAACATATATTTGGAAACAATCGTAAAAAATGCTCGCGTTTGCAGCGCACACTTCTTATCAGAAAAGGTTCAATAAAGTATTGTCTTTTGTTGTTATGAGCGCATCTACAGATTTCTTGCCATATGTTTCTTGCATCTCAGAGTCACTACTATGTCGTGTATGAAATTATGTCTGTGTGCATGTGTGTAAAACAACAAACTGACGATTTATATATAATAATTTGTAATTGTATATACATTGTTGTGATTAATTGTGGCTGGAACAATAATGTAGCTGTAAAAATAGTTGCCTGCTGAAATTGAAATGTATATACATCTTCATCATGACTAGATAGACACGGTGAGTTTGTCTTTACTATACACGTTAGATGTGATCCACCTCATAGTAACAATCCTGTCAGATCGTCCATCCTTTGAGTGAGAGTGTAACGTTACAGCTTGGCCGATCTGGTTTCGTGGTTAAAGTTAAAGGGGTCACATGATGCTTGAAAGGAAAACTTGAAATCGCATCATATGACCCCTTTAACTTTTTCGACATGTTTCCGCGATGTTGTCTGGTGTTTGGCAAAAGGAGAGTGGGACTGTGGGTGGTGCTCGGGGTGGTGACTGAAGGCGGTGACTGTGTAGTTCTGACGTCAACTTTTTACGTTAGTCACAACGGTTCGTGAAAAATCACAGCTACTTTATGCAGGCTGTGTGCATTTTACTGTGGACTGACTATTTTTAAACTTATATGGTAGTTAAATAGCCCCTAGACCTCAGTTATCAAGAAAAAAGCCAGGAAATTTCAGTTTTGACAATATGGGACCTTTAAGAATAAAAGCCTTTGTATCAAATATTTACAAAAATACACAATACAGCAGGTTTTTTTCCCCTTTTTTTGTCTGAAGGTTCAATAAACTGTTTAATTTAAGAAAAATAGATTTTTGCACTATTGTTTCACATGTCAGTCTTTACAGGTTTAATAAAAGTCATTCAGTTCAACTTGAAATTCTGTGTTTTGCTCCAGGCTCTATGGATAACACCGTTCGGCTATGGGACTCCATGAAGGCTTTCGATGACATGGAGACCGATGACTTCACCGCAGCGACGGGCCACATTCACCTGCCGGATAACTCCCAGGAGCTGCTGCTTGGGATGTATCACAGCAAATCCACACCTGTCACCCACCTCCACTTCACCAGACGCAACCTGCTACTGGCCGCAGGCGCGTACAACTCCCAGTGAAGTGACTGGGTATTCCTGAGGACAATGACTTTGCGTAGCTGTGTTTGTTTTTCATGAACGGTGCATATTATTTAAAGATTACTGCTCATCCTAACATGTGAAATAGGTTCAAGCGAAGTGAAAGACATCATAATGAACCATCAAACACTGAGCATACATGAGCTACCTGGGAGCAGCCACCAATACCTCTTGCATCGTTCAGATGCTGATCCTAGATCAGATTTTACACCTCATGCTCATGAGAAGCTCATTTCTTTTTCTCATCGATAGCATCACTGCCATGCTTGTTTTCAAGGCCCTCTGTGTCTCACAATGATGTGGCTGGTCTCCTTTTGTCTTTGTAAAGGAACTTTTCCAATTCAGAAACTGGTTATTAATCTTTGAAATGTGTTGCATATGAACACTCTTCTCCATTTCTGTACAAATTTTAATACTAGTGCCTAAAATTGTAAATAAAGCAAGTTTTCTACACAATGTTTGTTTGGTACAAGTGATATTTTTTTATTCTTTACATAGTTAAACTGAAGTGATGAGGTCAAAACAAGGACATCCAGCTTCCCGCACCCCTAGTTTCATCACACAACATCCTAAAAACAGAAGAAAAAGAGATGGAATTAAACTTGTGAGCAGATGTTAGACAAGGCAAGGATTCTTGTCTAAAAGGCTCTATGTTTTATGCGTTTGTTTCTTTATTGGAATTCATTAGAGCCTTTATATTTAGGTACATTGTGAAGAATGGCGTCTATGGAGGAAGATTTTCCTCGTGGTGGGACAGAGAAGAAGAACACCGAGTCCAAAAATGTTAAGGCACGAGACGTGGACAATCTTTTTGAAGTAAGATGATGATAATGATGGTAGTGACTACAACAGTGCTTTTAATTAAGATCAATGTGCTGCCTTCACATCTGCTATGAGAGTAATGTGTGCATGTATGTAATGTTTTTCAGACACGTGACACAGTGGTTACAAAGAAGAGAAAGGTCGCGCGACAGGATGAAAAGCAAAAAACTAAACAACAAAAAGTGGAAAGAGGGGATTTAAAACTTAATACTTCCACCACTGTGGAAATTCTTCATTTACGGGTATGTATATCCATATGAGATATTTGTAATTTGCAATATTGAGTTAAAATACACTCTTTGGATGGAAACATAGCTACTGTGTCTGTATACACACATATATATATAACGTTATATATAGATATATATATATACACACACACACACACACAGTAGCTATGTTTCCATCCAAAGTTACAAATTAAACTTATGTGCAAAATTGGAATATCGCATAAAACATTTGCGAATAAAGCACCGTTTCCATCCAGTGAGTTGAAGAGAACAAAATCGTCACTTCCTGATTAACTTTTGCTAAATATCATGAAGAACAATTGTATTTGCTGCTGTAGAAGGGCGGCACTGTATATAAAATTTTTTTGTATACAATAAATTACGAGCTTCAGAGCATGCAGACAAACTGTGGTCATGTTATCTTATTTTCGGAATCTGCTGTTTGGGAACGCAGTTCTTGGAGTTAATTATAACAAAGCACTTTGACGAGACTTTGCTCAAGCATATTTGAATGACAAAACTAGCATTTCAGATGCTGTGCAATGAGATCGGTCCATTGGTTGGTCCAGTTTTATCCCATTGCAAAGTCACGTGTCTTTTTTTGATGTGCATTAAGGAATTTATTCGGTAAAAGGGGTTCCATCATAGTTTATGCGTATGTTTACCGGATAAGAAATTTATCCTACATAGTTGAGCGCATAAGTTTTTTTAATGTACATTTTTAGAATTTTTGCGCATCTTGGCGTTTCCATCCAGTGTTTTTTTATGCAATATCCCAAAATGCGCATAAAAATAGGTGGATGGAAACAATAACACTAGTAACACTAGTATTAGTAGGAGCTCGTTTCTAAACGAGGGACTACATCTGTAGCATGGACATGCGTTTTTAAGCACTGCAGTTTTAAAACAACCGATTTTAAGCCATTGAAACACAAACAACAGAGCTATATGCGTGCGCCGTCTCTGTTTCTGTGTGAGGGGAGCGCGCATTTTTTTGCTGTTTTATTGGCTTTGAACGATTACATAAACACACTTATATGCGTCCGAATCCCCGTCTTTGCAAGTATCCTCATAAACACAGTGATTTAGGTCTTAAGAGAGAGTAAACAGCTGAAAAAGAAAACGCATATGTAACAGTATATTGGATCCGGACTTCGGTCTTAAAGGGGAAGCTGTCCAGTATAGTATTTAGATAGATAGATAGATAGATAGAATGAACACAGTGAAGACTAATTAATTTACACAATGTATGTAGCATTTCTTATTTATTGTAGTTTTTTGTCCTATTTCTTGCAATTACTTACTTATCCTTATTTAAAGCTGCAGTCCGTAACTTTTTTTTTTTGTTAAAAATGATCCAAAATCAATATTTGAGACAATTCTATGGAATCAAAGATTTTAATATCATAAAAACCTTTTTAAAAGAAAAAAATAACTATATCGTTATAGTGATATAAAATTAGTCATATCGTGATATAAGATTTTGGTCATATCGCCCACCCCTAGAAATGACAGGCTTAAAACCATTTTTATTTTACTAGTGTTCTAATAATTTTGTCCACCACTGTATATGTATATATTTATTTATTTATTATTTATTTTTGAAACAAACACACAAGAATTGAGTCATGCCACTGACCTTGTATTTGATTTCTCTGGCACTCTGGTTTCTCTGTCTAGAATCTGAAGATTGGCACTCTGATGCTGGGTTGTGTGAAGGAAGTGTCGGACTTTGAGGCAGTAGTTGGTTTTTCCAGCGGTCTTGTTGGTTACCTGCCAATCTTCAACATTTGTGACTCCTATACCAGTATTCTTAAGGACAACCTGGACTCTGAAGACAGTTTAAAGGTACCACAGCTGCATAAGGAATGAAAATGTAAAGCTGTATGTGAATGTTGTCATTAAAGGATGCATTTTGTTTGTGTTTGTCTACTCTTCACAGGAAGTTGTCCCTCTCCCACAACTGCTTACTCCTGGAATGCTGATCAGATGCGTTGTGTCGTCTCTCGACTCCATTAAGGAGGGCCATACTAGTCTTAAAGTGTCAATCAACCCTAAAGGGGTTAACAAGGTGTTGAGTTCAGGTTCTTTGAAACCTGGAATGGTGAGTTTGCAAACTTTTATGTATTATATACAATTTATATATATATATATATATACACACATTTTTATTATTATATTCAAGTAGACAATAGTTATAGTTGTATCAAAATGACCTGGGTGATATATTGAATATTTATGATACGTTCAGTGTTCTTTTGATACCGATATTAAAATGAAATAATTCAGTACTGTTTAGAATAATCTAATGGCTGGAAAATAACAAGTACATTTTTTTTTAGATGCAGTACTGGTCAAAAGTTTGGGGCCTGTAAGATTTTTTTTTAAAGGTTTTTTTTAATTTTTTTATGAAGTCTGTTACGCTCATGTTTTCTATTTGAATATATTTTAAAATGTAATTTATTTCTGTGTTGCAAAGCTGAATTTTCAGCATCATTACTCCAGTCTTCAGTGTCACATGATCCTTCAGAAATCATTCTAATATGTGACCCTGGACCACAAAACCAGTCTTAAGTCGCTGGGGTATATTTGTAGCAATAGCCAAAAATACATTGTATGGGTCAAAATTATCAATTTTTCTTTTATGTCAAAAATCATTAGGATATTAAGTAAAGATCATGTTCCATGAAGATATTTTGTAAATTTCCTACCATAAATATATTCAAACTTAATTTTTGATTAGTAATATGCATTGCTAAGAACTTCATTTGGACAACTTTAAAGGTGATTTTCTCAATATTTTGATTTTTTTGCATCCTCAGATTCCAGATTTTCAAATAGTTGTATCTCGGCCATATTGTCCTATCATAACAAACCATACATCAATGGAAAGCATAATTATTCAGCTTTCATATGATGTACAAATTAGGGTTGGGCGATGTCTACCAAATTGGCATCGGACGATGTCTACAGTGAAACATCGTGATGGACGATGACATCGGGGGGCGGGTTTAGGGGTGTGCTCGAATCGTGAAACAAATAACGCGTCCTACGGAGCCACTAAAAGGTTAGCCGCTTGCTAGCGGTAGCCTGTTGCATTACAATACATGAAAGTTCACTTACTACATACACCGAGTAAGGAGAAATGTCTTATAGGACGATGGCGAATGATTTGCAGATCCTGAGCACCAATGACAAACATCTAATCTTGTCAAATGCGTGGTAAGTACTGCCACTTCATAGTATAGAGTCCTTGGGATCGTGAATCTCAAAAGTGAAAGTAAAATGAGAGCGCGCAATAGAAAGCGGTTTCAATAGCGGCTCCCTGATGTCCGCAATTTATATACAGTCTCCTATACTTACCCAACGATATAATTGCGAGAAAAAGTATTGAAATATTTTTTTTATCCTCCTATCTCGTAGGCTATTTATTCCCTTTAGGGTTTCCGTAGTACACTTAATTTCCTTTCTGAACACGGAAATGGAATGCGGTGGATTGCGGGAGAGGGGGTGGTGGGGAAGGAATCACGATGTCAGCTTAACATCGTGATGTCTGTCAGCCATCGGCGATTTACGATGGCATCGTCTATCGGCCCAACCCTAGTACAAATCTCAATTTTGAAAAATTGACACTTATGACTGGTGTGGTCCAGGGTCACATATTCTGATTTGATGCTCAAGAAACATTTCTTACTATTATCAATGCTGAAAAGGTGTGCTGCTTAATATTTTTGTTGAATTTGTGATGCTTTTTCCAGCATTCTTTAATAAATAGAAAGAACAGCATTTATTTGAAATATAAATATTTTGTAACAAATATTTTTACTGTCAATTTTGATCAATTTGATGTGTCCTTGCTAAATAAAAATATTAATAATTTTTTTTTTTTTTACGGAGCGTAACCCAAAATTTTATACAATTGGTAGTATGTATCACCCAGTTGTTGTTGAATCTTTTATGAGTAATTGTCACTTGTGAACTAAGATAAGACTGTCTTAACATTTTAGACACTGAGTGGTTGTGTGGAGAGTGTGGAAGATCACGGCTTCCTGGTTGACATCGGAATCAGTGGCACTAAAGCTTTCCTGCCCAAACAGAGCACTTCCTCAAAAAAAGGTATAAAATCCGCCACAAATACAGCAACATAACATGCAGGGATTAAAGTTCCGTCAGTTCATAAAGACAGTCACTTGCTTCATTCCTGAATGATTCAGCC
>NW_015664019.1:781161-805784 GCF_001515625.1 Sinocyclocheilus rhinocerous | reverse complement strand
GTTTCAACAAAGGATAAATGGATTTCCAGCACTGAAAATCGCTTGCAGTAGCTCTGCTACTAAATTTATTTAAAATGGGTATCTCTGTACAGCTGTCGCGTCCGGTGTAGACACCGTGTCTGTGTGTGAGCAAAGAAAACAATCAGTATAGATATAACGATCAGTAACCTATACTAAACATCGCACATCCTGCGATGTGACTATCGCGGATGCGCACATCGCAATATCGATGCTGAAACGATATATCGTGCAGCCCTACTTTAAGATGTCAAATTATTTGTACTTACTAAAGTACTTACTTGTACATTACTTACTAAAAAGGCTGGATGGTGTCTATCATGCTGCGTTACGGTTTATAACTAATGCTTGCTCACATACTCGCCACTGTTTACTGTACAACAATGTAGGTTGGTCCTCCTTATTTAAAAGAAGGAAATCACATATGTTGTTGTTTGTTGTAAAAGCATTACGGGGTATACTTCCAAAGTATATTACTAGTCTTTTATGCTTGCGTAGAAAGAATTATTCCACCAGATCAATTCAATTAGATTCAGTTAGAAGTACCTGGGGTGCATTCAGAACATGGAAAATCAGCTTTCTCTTACTATGCTCCTTGGTTGTGGAACGATTTTCAGACTAATACTCCATTAGAAGCAATTCCTTCTTTGAATGTTTTTAAAAATGTATTGCAGCGTGTGATGATTGAACCTTGTTGCTGTTTTAATTAAGTTGTTGATTTATGATTGTTTTGTTTTGGTCGTATATAATTCTGTGTTGTGTATATGCTATTTATTTTTTTAACTATGTGAAACTTTTTGTACGGTCATCTTGGCCAAGACTCCCTGGAAGAAGAGATTTATTTTAATCTCAATGGGACCTTCCTGGAAAAATAAAGGATACAATTTTTTTTTTACTTTTACATTTTATTACATTAATAATAATAAAAGTTATGCAGGTTTGGAATGACAACAACATTGACGTAATTTAATTTTTGGATGAACTGTCCATGTCCTCTGATCAGGATAAAAGCGGTATTATGAATGTAAGTTTCCTGTTTATCTCAGATCTGAATGTGGGTCAGTACATGACGATCCTGATAGAGGAAGTCAAGAACGATGGACGTGTGGTGCGTCTGTCCCAGGATCCCCAGGCTCTTGGAAAGGCCTGTGCAGAGACTCAGCAAGGATGGACTCTAGACACGCTCCTGCCGGGACTTCTGATCCGGGCACACATCAAGAGGGTAAGTCAGCGGCACATAGACATAAAATATAATAATGTCGATGTTAAAATACTTCCTTCTATCCCAGTTTAATATGCAGAAACAACTGTAAGTCACTGTAAGCCGTTTGAATTCCCTTTTAAGATCATTTCAAATGTTCTAGGTCAATCGTTTTGAGATGTTGATGTTGTCTGCTGATGTTTTGTCATGCTAGGTTACTCCTCATGGGCTTATCGTGACGTATCTTTCATCTTTTACTGGAATGGTTGACTTTCTGCACCTTGATGAGGACAAAGCATCTACCTACAACACAGGAGACGAGGTATGAGTCAAAAGACCATAGAAATAGTGTTTCAGTGTGTGTATATATATATATATATATATATATATATATATAATTTTCAGCTTTATATATATTTATAAAACTGAAATAAAATCAGGGTTTCTGTGGGTACTCGCCTTTAGACAAATGAAGGACTTAAAGTCTTAAATCAGACCAGAAAGTCTTAAATTATAAAGTTATGGCATTAAGTGCTGCATGCTCTGCAAAAAGCTATATCTACCTCAGTACTTTGATCTTGTATTCCAATACAAATATCCTTAAGTCAAGATACATTTACTTGAGATGCAAAATGAAGATGCAAAGTCTTGTTTTCTGAAAAAGTGAACTAAATTGAGTTTGTTTAAAATAAGAACAAATATCTGTCAATGGGGATTGCAGACTTTTTTCCCTTTTGAATTAACCTCATTGGCAGATATTTGTTTATATTTTTTAATCATAAACTCTAAATAATAAAAAAGTGTTGCTAATACAACTTTAAAATTTCTTTACATTGTCCTTAAAAGGTCTTTAAAAAGCCTCAAATAAAACCTGCAGAAACTGTGTAAAATGTAAATATTAGATCTAAAATGTTTACTTGTTTCAGTTAGTCGACAAGGCAACATTTCTAATTTTTGATTAGTTTAAGTTAAACCACTGAAACAAATAAATAAAAGAAGTACTAAAGCTGAAATAAAAAATAATTATATCCTGAATAGTAATATTTAAAATAAACAACAACGAATAAAAGCACAAAACGAAATGACGAATCATTAACTAAAATGAAAACTAAAGTTTTTATTTCTACACTTTCAAAGTATAATAATATAAAAATAATACCAAAATAACACTGATTCTCAGTCACTAATGAAGTTCTTTCTTCCGGCTCTGTCTCAGGTCCTGGCGCGGGTTCTGTATGTGGAGCCATCCACGCGGCATGTGGGTCTGTCCCTGCGCAGGCATCTCCTGCCACCAGGCGGCGCTGTGCTGGATGACGTCTCGAGTGAGCGGGTGAGTGAGGTGGTGCAGGGCTGTAAGATGTCTGCTTTGCACCATCACTCTGGAGCCTTGATGAAGATGCCTGACGGGACCACAGCCTTTGTGCATGTGAGTACAAAACCAGTCTTGACACAGATGTACTACACGCATGCACACTAATCTGAGAGTTTTATTTGCATTTTACATGTAGAAAAACCTCACGAAGGAGGCAAAAGAAGAATTCAACCCAAACCGCTTGCTGACCCAGCCTGAACACACTCTGAGAATCATAGATTACAGTCCTATGGAGCGAATGCACGTGGGCACACTGCGCAGGTTGGTTGCTAGGCTGCTGTTATGTGGTTGCTAGGGGGTTCTGGGTTCCTAGTTTATTTTATATTTTGTTGTTTTGTTTTCTTTTTGTTTTTGTTTTATAGGAGCACTGTTCAAACCGAGTTGTTCAGATATCAAGACATCAAAGTGGGACAAATTGTTGAGGTGGGCAACCGTGCTTGCGCACGAAATATAAATGGATTTGTAGGAAATGTCACACAAAAGAATAAATGTGCTTGTGGTCAAATGCTTCCTGTTGGTTTTAGGGTACAGTTACGGATTTGCAGAAACATGGTGCGTACGTGAGGATAACGAACCACATCAAAGGATTGATACCCAAAATTCACCTGGCCGATGTTGTCTTAAAGAACCCAGAGAAGTTGTTCACCAGTGGACTGAAGGTCAAGTGCAGGGTGAGGATGTTAAAGTCATGCACTGTTTTTTTGGGTCAGTGAAAAATAAGGATGTCCAAGATGATGAAAGTATTGTAAAAGTAGTAATAATTAGTCTTGCAGTTTTTTGGGGTTACCCCATTTTAAAAATCTTCAAATGACAATGAAATGGCTGTCTACACGTACAAGTTTTTAAAAAATATTGTTTTTTTTTTATTTTTATTTAATGCACAAATAGATTATGCCTGAAATGTTATACTTTTTTCTCTCCTCTTTAATGCAGTCTTGATATATTGAAAATATAATGTAACATTTAAAACTGCTTTGATTATTTGAAACAAACCGATTATGCCAGAGTGTTTTTTTGTTTGTTCGTTTTGTTTGGTTGTTTGTCCATTTTCCCTTTTGAACTGGTTTTTTTCATAACATGTTTAAAAATATCTTTTCACATGACAATGAAATGGCTTTCTCCACATTACACGTTTTTTAAAATATAGTTTTTTTTAATGTAAAATTTAAAGCTGCTTTGATTATTTGAAAGACATATATTGTCAAAAGTTTTTTTTTTGTTTGTTTATTTCATGTTTTTATTTTATTTTTCTCCTTTAATGCAGTCTTGAGTTTTTAAAAAATACTATGTAAAATTTAAACCTGTTTTGATTATTTGAAACAGAGATAATGCCAAAGTGTTTTATTGTTGAATTGATTTATTTTATTTTTCCCAAATTTTGTACTCTTGGCATTTGACATCTCTCTCTCCCCTTGAACGCAGTCTTGTGTTTCACTGACAATGTATTTGCAACCTTTCTTCTTATTAATTTAACATGGGTTTGTTTAGGTGTTGTCAGTGGACGCTCAGCAGAAGAAGTTGTGCCTGACCAGGAAGAAGGCTCTTGTTGAGTCCACACTCCCTCTCTTCCTGTCCTACGCTGATACCAGGGTGGGCCGTGTCTCCCACGGCTTCATCGTGTGTGTGAAGGACTTTGGCTGCATTGTTCGTTTCTATGAAGATGTGAAGGGTCTGGTTCCTAAGGCGGAACTGTCCACAGAGTATGTGGCTAATCCAGAAGAGCTCTTCTTCGTTGGCCAGGTCAGAGAGGAACATTATTTAAAAACTGTCAAATGCATCTAATTAAAAATTGTTACACTACTGTTCAAAAATTTGGGGTCAGTCCGATAAAAAAAAAAAAGAATACTTTTATTCAGCAAGGATGCATTAAATTATAAAAAAGGACATTAAAGATTTTACTAGGGCTGCACGATTACGACAAAAATCATAATTGTCGATTATTCCCTTGAAATTGTAATTGCGATTATTAATTACGATTATCACAATTTACATTGAATGAAACCATTGTTTGATGCAACTGCATGCCGTATTTTTATTTGAAAATAAACAAGCTGAAAACACTAACTGAAAAACCTTAATTGAAATCGCATCATATGACCCCTTTAAGCCTCAAATGGCAACTATACATCGGATTGGTTTCTTCTTTAAATTATAAAAAAAGTAAAAATATGAATGGTATTATAATGTTATACTAAAACTAAAACTAAAAACTATGGAAAAACCCTTAAGATAACATGTAGAAAGAAAGAAAAACGCATCTTAAGCAAGCAGAATAACATAAGTGGACTTTGAACGATTACTTAATTGTGGCATCCATAATTGTAATCGCGATTAGAAATTCGATTAATTGTGCAGCCCTAGATTTTACATTGTTAAAGAAGATTTGTTCTTTTGAGCTTTCCATTCATTAAGCAGCACAACTGTTTTCAAAGTTGATAATAATGTCTCTTAAGCATCAAATCAGCATATTAGAATGATTTCTGAAGGATCATGTGACACTGAAAACTGGAGTAATGATGCTGAAAATGACATTTAAATAAATTATATTTTAAAATGGAAGAGTTAATATTTGACAATATTACTGTGTGCATTTTTGATCAAACAAAGGCAGCTATGGTTAGCATAAAAGACTTCAAAAACCATTTGAAAAAAATCGTACTGTCTCTAAACTTGAATGATAGTGTATATTATATTGCTCGTGCACATTGTGTATTTTGTCAGATGTATTCCAGTCACATATTTCTGTGTCTCTTGAACTGTTTTGATCTTCAGTTCACACTAATTAACACTCTTTTAATTGTTTTCTGCAGGTTGTCCAGGCCAAAGTCTTGGATTGTGATGAAGAAAAAAAGATGCTACGTTTATCCTTCAGGGCCGTTACTGAGGGAGACGTAAAAGAGGCACAGACTGCCAAATTTGACTTTGTGGTTGGAAAGGTAATTTGACTGAAACAAGTTTTTATACTTACTTTTCAAAGCACGTGAAAAAAAAAAAAAAAAAGATACTTTTTGTAAACTTTTCTTTTATTGCTATTTCCCATTTAGACGGTTGAAGTAAAAGTGCGCCGCAAAGTCCTGGATGGTCTGGAGGTCTCCATTGTTCCTGAGGAGGTGCCAGCTTTCATACCCACAGTGCACCTCTCTGACCACGTGACCAACTGTCTTCCCCTGTGGATGGTGCTAGAGGAGGGTGACACCATCTCTAATATAATGTGTCTCAGCAAGACCAAGAAGAAGGGCATTGTATCCTCACACAGCCATTCTTGTCTTTGTTGTCAGTAAAAATAACTATAAAATCTCTGACTGGCAAGTCAAGTCACCTTTATTTATATAGCGCTTTATACAATACAGATGCTTTCAAAGCAGCTTTACAGTATTAAACAGGAAAATATAGTGTCGATAATGCAAGAGGACGATAGTAAACACTCAGTTTTCCAATTAAAGTCAGTTGATTCACTGATGTCATCGTCCTGGGCTGCGTTTCCCAAAAGCAACGTTGAAACCAATGGAGCCACAATCAACTTTGGGAAACGCAGCCCAGCTCAGTTCAGTTTAAATGGTATCTGTGCAATCAAGTCGACAAACTTCCACATCGTTCAGTTCTTCTTAACCTAGTTCTGTTCAGACTCTCACTAAGAAACCCCTGCTGAAGGCCTGTCTGGAGGACGACGGCATCCCCAAAAACTTCTCTGAGCTCCAGGTGGGGATGCAGATGTTCGGCTGGGTGAAAAACATCATGCCTTATGGAGTCTTCGTCGATTTCCCGTATGAACTCTTCGGCCTCGCTCCTAAAGCTGTACGTCTTTGTTTTGGTCGTTTGGATGGGATTTAGTGTGAAATTGTAAATTTTTGTGTAGATTTGATGTTGTGTTTCTGTCTCGTCATAGGCCATGGGTGATCAGTTCATCACAGACACCTCAACCGTCTTTGACATCGGCCAGACGGTGGTTGCCAAAGTCACCAATTTGGACGAAAAGAAGAGCAGGTTTCTGGTCAGTCTGAGGGTGTCAGAATTGAGTCTCTCAGAGGAAGGGTCCCAAGCCAGACTGATCCAGGGTCTGAAGGAAAGGAAGGCCATCTTTGAGATGATGACTTGCAGAGGTATGAGCGTAGGCTCTGATGAATGACAAATGATAAGGTGTTTAACTTCTGTTTTCTCTTTAATCAAGATATCCAAATCTCTGTTGTCTCCAGGCGAGTCTGACGTCCTGCAGCAGCTCTCTGCTGTATCACTCAGAGATAAACTGAAGGTGACGGTGGGAGATAACATGGAGGATGGCTCGGTCGCACTGACCTCAGATCAGCTCAGTGAAGCCACTGTATTGGTCTCAAAGTACCACACAGAAGGTGAGGACTGCCTTCCTCTTAAAAAAAATAAATAAAATTAATTAATTTTAAACCGTTACA
Source organism: Sinocyclocheilus rhinocerous (assembly GCF_001515625.1). Lineage (NCBI taxonomy): Eukaryota > Metazoa > Chordata > Actinopteri > Cypriniformes > Cyprinidae > Sinocyclocheilus > Sinocyclocheilus rhinocerous. The sequence continues at coordinate 798,787 of NW_015664019.1, read as the reverse complement.
ACAAAACTCGCATTGTCATGAGAACAACTTGTTTCTAGTTATATTAATGTCAACCTTTAGTCTTAAAGGTCCCCTGAAGTGCCCCACCCCCTTTTTAAATTAGCCAATAGCGTTTTGTTTGTATCTGCACGGGTCACTCAGAGCCGTTGAGCTCGGTAAAGCCGCATTTGACAGCCACAGTCTAATAGATTACCCCCTAGATTCAATATGAAACTCTTAGTAAAACAAAATAGTGATCATAATCATGCTGAGGCTGTGTAGTTTTAAAAGTGTTTAATATATGCCGACTCGCGCATATGATCCGCTCCGTGCGATGGCGTCTCTGGACCGGAGCCAAAGTCAGACTGAGCACTGCCGTGGTTCGCGTGACACAACGTGAAACCAGACCTCATTTGCCCCAATCTAAAGCATATTTACACTATCTGAATCGTTCCCTATCGCCTATATAGTGCATTACGTGCCATTCACTGTACAGGAAATACTACACTGTGAACAAGCGACCGATCTCAGCTGCAGCTTCAGCGTCTATTTACAGTGTAGGGGGCGGCGGGCGCTTCGGCTTCTAGAGAGCGTTTGATTGGTCAGAAGTAGGGATGGGTATCGTTAAAGGGGTCATATGATGCGATTTCACATCATAGACAAATGTTTGAAAAACAGCTGGTGACTCTGGTGAGATAGAATTTGCAAGATAATGTGTATATATAGCAATAATAAATGTATGTGTGTTTTATTAATTTCTCCAGTACCGATTGCAGAACCGTTAACGTCAGAGCTTATCGATACTCCGGTTTTTCATAATTTAGCCCCGGGACCGATTAAATACCGGGTTTCGGTACCCATCCCTAGTCAGAAGATTTGATGAGAAGGTGAAGTACGATGTGACGTCAAAAAAATAGTCACAAACTAAAAGCTTTGAATGCTTATATCTTCTAACTGCGAATTTTGTCTCTGTTTTGGAGCACACTGCCTTATAGATAACCTTAAGACTAACATATTGATACTAACACCCAAAAAACTTTAATTTTGATTTCATGGGGACTTTAAGTAGACAATGCAATAACAGTTTTCGGGCCCCTTTGAGATGAAATTCACTGTTTAGAGACTTGATTGGTCAAGAACAGCTTCAGTTTTGTTTGTTTGTTCTTTTGTCGTTTTTATTCGTTTTTGTTTTATTTTAAATATTTTGATTCAGCTTTAATTTTTTATGTCAGTTTTAGTTTCATTAATTTTAGAACTTCAGTTTATTTCAACTAATTTAATTTGGCAACATTTCAGTTTTGTTTGTTTTTTGCAAGTTTTTAATCTAATATTTATTTTCCAGCTTTTTCAATTACCGAAAAATAGACCTGTCATGATTACGTGATCCTTTTTTTAGTTTTCACTTGGAAATATATAGCAAAATAGTCCAATATTATTGTCTTTATTGCTGTGAAAATGTGTTTATTGTTTATTTATATATTGTGTTGGTTCAACTATAAACTTGGTCCACTTTACATTCACACACCAATGAAACCTATATATATTATAATATAATATAATTAGGGCTGTCAGTCGATTACAATTTTACATTGTGTCGATTAATTAATCTAATTAATCGCAAATTAAACTTGCCTGTTAAAATACCCAAACAAGATCATTTAAAGCTATTATTGTGTCAAATAAGAAAGTATCAAGTAGACATTACAAAGCGTAGCTTTAGAAAGAAATATTTTATTTGATTCAACATTAAATTTATTATACAAACATTTAGGCTACATCGGCCTAACATAAACCATGGAACATAAAAGAAGATCATTTGAGATACATCTCAGTAATTTTGTTCATGTAATGAAAGTCACTGGTAAACAAAACAGCTTTGTTACCAACAGTCTTCAAAATACCTTTTTTTTTTTTTTTTGGTTCACACTATTTGTTCAAAATGCAGATTCATTCAGAAATGCATCACTGCTGTGTTGCTTGGAGACTCAAAACATTTCTGCTGTGGCTTTAAAGGGAACATTTTGAGCAAAAGCAGACAATATTGTTTAAAATAACACTATTAACTTCTTATTTACTGAACTGCTGTATAAAATCACATTTAAACTCATGATATTAGGGACAAAAACAGCAATCATGTGATATTGTTCTCGCTGCTCATGTGATATCCCTTATCATATGATATAAATATGAGACAAAAACTCATAACGGGGCATTTTATTGCCCCAATATCTTACATTTTAGGGCATAACTGCATTTATGGCGTTGTTGCCCTGCATCAGATTTATCAACAATCATCTGTATGAAATGTAAGATGACGTACAGGTCTGGGGGCGGGACCAGTGCGTTATCTGCATTAAAATATTTTAATCACGTTATTTTTTCGTAACTATTTAATTAAGTTAACGCGTTAAACTGACAGCCCTCATTATAATATAATATAACATAACATAATATAATTTCCCTTATTTGAAAGGCAAAATGTGATTGTACAATTTCTCAAATAACCCAATCAAACGATTAAACAGTCATGATATACTTACCAAATTTGACGTACTTCTAATCATTTTACTTTTAGTTTGCAATAACAATGTTGTAGCTGAATGTCTTGGATCATTTGATTCCAAAAAAAAAAAACGTTTCCTGTTGAAATAATTCTCACATTGGACTGTCTACATGTACCATCTTGTGAAACCGGCAACTTCACAATATCAGTGGTTGTGTGTGAATTTGGTGATCTCTTGACATGGACGGATAACATGCTAGTTCTCATCTAACTAGATTTGTGTCAATGTTTCAGGTGTGAATGTGAGTCCAGGCTGCAAACTCACTGCAGTGATTCTCCATGTCGACCTTTCGAAGTCTGAGGTCCATGTGTCGCTGCTTCCAGAGCTGACCGCGGCAACGAGGAAAAAGGTAAGTCCAACTCAAAACCCTGAAAACCCACAGCATCTAATTTATTCAGGCCTGTTAAAGTTCATTCTTTTTGTTTGTCTTCAGTTGGAAAAGGACTCCAAACTCACTGCCACTATCCAGTACACCGACAAAGACTTTGCTGTCGTCTCATTGGGTGACACTGGTCACCTGACCATCATTCCCACTCGCACACACTTAAATGACATCTTAAATTCAAAGAAATTTCTCGTCGGTTCCTGTCTGAATGTGACCGTGGAGGAGCCCAGCAGCGAGGAGTTGGGAGGACTTCCTCTTGTCGAGTGTCAGAAACAGGACGCCACGAGAGGAACGCAGAAACGGGAGCAGAGAAAATCTAAGAGCACAGATCTTGGGGAAGTGATGACTGTGACGGTAAAGAAGGTGAAGCCCATGGATGTTGTGGTGATGCTGCCGTCGGGGACCGCAGGAAGTATCCATGTATCTCAGATCGAGGAGTCACCAGTGGTTGGCAGCTTCCCAACATCATCCCTGAAGGTCGGGAGCAAGGTCGAAGCCAGAGTGATTGGAGGGCACACAGTTCATGGTCACAAGTAAATATAGCCGTGTTAAGTTGTCTGTCACATAATCTACTTTGACTCAGTGCCTTTAAATGGGGCTATTTATAAACCTACATACAAGGCTTTCAAATAGTACTCACCCAGAGGCAAAATATAAAATTAAATATATACTGTATAATGTGTTTTTTTTTTTGAGGGGGGTGGGTTATTTTATTTAAAGCTATTATTATTAATTAGTTTACTTTTTATTTAAATGCTTTATTTCATTGTAAAATTTATTTTATATTTTATTTATTTAAAGGTTTTTTTTATTGTTTTTTTTTGTATTTCATTCATTTAAATGCTTTGTTTTTTAGTTTAGTAATTTTTTTTATTTTGCTGTGTTATGGGACAGTGGTTATTTTTACCATTTAATATTTATTTTTACTGTTACTATTCTATTAGCATGCAGATTTAAATTTAATAAATATAAATATAATATTTTGTAATATTTTCTTTTTTTTTCTTTTTTTGCTCAGTTACAGACTCATATTTGTTCATATTTAGTTTTTGTGGCTCAATGTGAGGAATATGCTTGAAGGAATACTTTTCATTGGTGTTGTGGTGATAATGTCAGCTTTTATGGACTATTGGCATTGTTTTATTCGATATTTAGCTAGCTTGAAATATTTTTTTTTTCTTTATTCTCGTAAAATATTCTCTTTCAACAGGTTCCTGCCAATCTCTCATCCCTACTTTAAGGTTTCCCTCCCTGAACTCACTCTTCTGCCCAGGTATGCATTTCTACAGCTCTCCATACATTAATTGTACATTAATGTGAGCAAGCAGCGTATGGGAACAACTGCACCAAACGTTTGTCTGGGTGTATGTTTTCTATTCATTGTTTTGTGGTACATACTTCACTCTTTTTCAGCAAGCTGAATGATGCTGACAAGAAGACAGTTGACAAATTGAACTACAAACCTGGAGATGAAGTCACATGCTTTGCATCAAAGGTAGCTTTTTACAGTTTAAGGAAAAGGAAATGTAATATTAAACTGCATGAGCTGTTGAAGTAATTTTTGCCTTCTCCTCAGTTCTTCAAAGAATCACAATGCTTAGAAGTCCATGTGAAGCCCAACGTCATGGGAACCGTTGAACTGTTAGCCATGATTAACAAACCTAGCGTAAGTCTCTGTACAACTTTGCTTTCCTTGTTTGTAGGGATGGGCGATATACCGGTACACACGATTAGCTGGAAGAAATTTGTCAACAATCGTCTCTATTACGGTTACACACTCACGTGACGTTGCTGTGCTACGTGGTCACTAAAACTTATCATTATCAAAATCAAACAGCTGAGAAAGAAAACACGTGTAACAGTATATTGGATCCGGTCAGCTCTGAAAGTGACAGCATTCTAATATTCCTGCTGTCTGTCACTCATGTTTATCAACCAACAAAAGAGAGAAAATCTCTAACTGCTCTTGCCTGAATCACTTTTGTAACTTTAATAAGAAGAAATATATATTTAATTTACACAGTGAAGAATATGCAGTGTTTTTATACAGATTATTACTTAAAGGGTTAGGTCACCCAAAAATGAAAATTAGCCCATAAATTACTCACCCTCAAGCAGTGGTGGACGAAGTACACAAATCAAGTACTTGAGTAAAAGTACAGATACGTATAATAAAATATTACTCCAGTAAAAGTACTCCTTTTTCAATTTTACTCGAGTGAAAGTACAAAAGTACTCGATTTTTTATGTACTTAAGTAAAAAACAAAACAACGGTCACTAATTAGAAGTACAAAACGAGGATTTGTAAAGAAGAATGTCGGAGGATTTCGATATAAGCCAAGAGGAGACTGGTTTTCCTTTGCTAAAGTAAGGAAATGCTTCCTTTGCTCCTGTTAACAAACGTTGGTTTTCACGAGACTCACTGGCGCATGCGCAACTCATACGTCATGCTCCCGGAGCTGCTTCTGTGCACAACTGTTGGTGCAAGCTACATTAAAGTGATTATTACATTTTTAATATGGATATTTTTCTTACAAAAACGCATGGATTCGCTACAGAAGGCCTTTGTTCACCCCCCGGAGCCGTGTGAGACATTTTTTTTTATGGATGGGCGCTTTTTATTTAACTTCTTTTGGACTGATGCATGCAACACCCGCTGAGTGGCATTAAACAGCTTGAAAGATCAAAGACCATTTTTAATATAACTCCGATTGGATTTCGTCTGAAAGAAGAAAGTCATATACACCTAGAATGACTTGAGGGCGAGTAATTTATGGGCTGATTTTCATTTTTGGGTGAACTAACCCTTTAATACGGTGTATGTATTGTTTCTTATTTGTTCTGTAGTTTTTTTGTGCAATTGCATGTAATGAGTTTCTTATTCTTAATCGCTGACTGTGATATTGTGATATGCTTGTGACATTGACATTGGTGACAATTATGAAACTTCTATGGTATCAAAAATTGATATCATGAAGACCTTATTTAAAGTAAAAATAACTATATTGTGATTATATATTGTTACAGTGAAGTAAAATTACTCTTATAGTGATTTTGATCACCTTGCCCACCCCTACTTGTTTGTTAAATGCATTATTTGAAAAGTAATGTGTTACAATATTGCATTGCTTATTATAAAAAGTGTTTCATTTATATTTAATAAACATGTTACTTATTTGAAAGAGTTCATTTAATGGTGACTTAAATGTTACTTGTAAAAAATATTTTCAAGTCATGCATGTTTTGTTAAATTAATTTCAGAATAAACAAGCTATAATGTTTTCAAATTGTTTTTCCCATAGCAAGCTAAACACCCACAGACGCTTTTTAAACTGGGACAGACTATTTCTGCAAAGGTTGCTGGTCTTGGTACCAGCAGGCCTTTTCGTCTTTCTCTTTCACTCACAGGTAATACTTGTAGTTTCATCTGCAATCATAACTGTTTTGAAGCACAGCACTATCCGTACTGTCAGAGGAGATTTGATGTGACAACATTTCCTAGTTCATATTTTGTCCTCATTATACCAAGCGCTGAGTCACACAGCTCTTGATGTCGCGCTTCTGCCATCATGACGCATGTGGCGGTCGTCCCTCGAGTCTCTTTAGCATTTCCTGTGTGTGCCGTTGCTGTAGGGATGTACAAGCTGGAGCAAGGGGTGATCACCATGGCGAAGGTTCGGAAAATTGTGCCTCACATGGGACTGTTTCTCCAACTCCCATTTGGGAATTCGGGTTTGGCTTCGGTAATGGATCTCTCTGATGAATTCACAGACAACCCGCTAGAGCCTTACAAGCTGGGCCAACTAGTCCGGTGAGTCATGACCTAGTTGGAATTGTTTATGACGAATGTCTGAAAGGATTTTTCCTGCATAGTAGCATTAAAACGCTTAAGATGTGAAGTTTGTTTATGTGCGTGCATGTGTTTTATCCAGGTGCTACGTTATTGGGGAGGAAAATGAAAACTTCAACGTTTCATTACGTCCCTCCAGGTACATAATCAAGCATCATTTCAAAATTAGATTAAATTTGGTTGTAGATCGCCATCACTTTTCTTTCTTTAAAACATTCCATTAAATAAATGAATATATTTATTTATTTTGCTTTATTCACAATGCTTATGGTTAAATTTTATTTTTTTTGTTTTTTTACATGTATACCTGTTATACCAAGTATACCATGTATATTTTTCGTATTTCACGTTAAATGTATTTTTTATTTTATTTATTATTGAAGTTTTTATATAATAAACAACTACAAGTACATTACCAAGATAATAATAACGCCAGTTATGCTAGTAATGATAAAAAAATGCTAGCAGTTTTGTACTTAATAGTCAATAAGTTTTTTTGTTTTTTTTTGTAGTTTGGTATCTAATCTAAATGTAAGTTTGCATTTTATTAAACTTTTCTTTTAACAATATACACAAACAACCAGAGGATGATGCGCTTGACTCCAAAAAATCTCAAAATGTTACCTTATTTTATATTATATTATTTTTTTTTTGTTTTGTTTTTTGTTTTTTACTTTTTGTCTTCTTTCATGGGACATTGAAATTAGGCTTTTGACAATAAATTGGGCCATTTAGATATTTTTAACAAAATCAAAGTGTGAGGCAAAACATGGTTTTTAAACTATATTTATTATTTTGAATGTTATGAAAAAAAAAACATTTGAAATGAACACTGCTGTGGTTTGTGCTCTTTCTATCCTGAGAAACCAGCAGCAGTGTGATGCGTTGCCTGAAGTAATAAATGAGAGGTCTGTGTAGGTCTTTGACCCATATCATCTGTTGTTTTCTTCTCCGAATATTGAGAACATCTGGCCTGCATGTGCATAATTGTGCAGATGATGACCATGATTTTTTTCTGTTGGCTTGTATATTTTGGCCACTGTCTTGACAAGTCATTTGAAACTATTAAATAGTTCATAAAACAGGCCTGCTCTCATGTGGACATCTGACAGGCCATTTCCATTTGTATTCATCTTGGAAGCATTACAAATAAATCTTAAGACTTCAGTTTTGCTTTGTGTTAGATTAGAGTATGACGATTATTTGAAATTTAGCTTTGTCTCATTGTATTGTCCCAAAAAATTCAGCCTTTTTCTTTTTCTTTTTTTTTTCTTTAATTTTTTTTATTATTATTATTTAGTTTTTTTTATTCAATTTTTCATTTTTGCAAGTAATTTTAATTTTCCATTTTATGTATTTTAAACTCAAATGTCTCCACTTTCTGCAGATTGTATAAGGACCACAATAAGAATCTTCAAGAAGATCCAGACATTCAGTCAATTTCCGATATAAAAGAGGGCCAGATTATCAGGGGATATTTGATGTCTGTTACTGATCTAGGCATATTTGTGAGGTAAAGAATGTTGATTTTGCTGCACATTTTTAAAGAAACCATTTTAGCCTCATGAGTTGAATTAAAATGATTTTTCTTGTATGAAGGTTATCAAGGACCATCTCAGGAAGAGTTCTTTTCCAGAATGCTACAAAATACTTTGTGAACAACCAAAAAACGTTTTCCGAACACATTTCCATGAATGCATTGCTGACAGCCAAGGTTCTCAGGTAATGTATGTCTACATGTGTAAAATGACCAGCTATTAATAATAAATTTAAATGTATCTATTTGTAGTGCTATATGACTAAAGACAGTTGCTTCTAAATCAGTGTGAACACCGAGAAAGAGCATGTGAACCTGTCACTGCTGTCAAACGACACTGGCAAACCAGATCTGCTCCCAGAATCCCTTGAGCTTCCATTGCGTTTGACAGAAGAGCAGAAGCAAGAACGTGACAAGAAAGCCACCAAGAGGAAGCGGGTTAATTCTGAGAGCCAGGTAAGTGTGTGTGTGTGTTTGTTTAACTGATAGTTTCGAAGAGGATGGATTTGACCTTGTGTTTAATCCTTCTAGCAACAAGACGATGAGAAAAATGGACAGATGATTAAAAAGAAAAAAGAAGGCCCAGTAAAGGGCAAATCCACAGAAAAGAAGAAAACGATAAAAAAAACAAAAAAAACAGAGGATAATGACAGTGGTGTAGAAGTGTTCTTCAGAGAGGAGGAAGTAATGCCGTTGAGTAAAAATCAAGACCAAGTAAAGGTGATGCATCTTCTCTTTTCAGATCAATTCGATTGATTTTATATTTTAATATGGGTGTACAGCTGCTTCTCTGATGTGTAACAGTTGTCGTCTGATTGTTTAGGGTAAGCAGGAGGCAAAGGAACCAGAACGGCTGCAGGTGGCTTTTGGCTTCCCGTGGGAATCCACACTGTGCTCTTTAACACCTTTTGCTGCAGTAGACGACACCCATGATTCCAGTGAGGATGAGCAGGAAGTCACAAGCAAGGTGAGCTCACACATGCATCAAAACTAAGTTGCTCCCATGTCGACTGTTGAATATCTATTTATTTAATTTTCCAGAATAACAATGGAAGGTGCACATACGGAAACAATTTGGTGTAGAATTTATAGGGTCTTGAAAATTGTTTTTATCAAATTTAAGGTAATAAAAATCTTAAATGTCTCACTCACTGTCACTGTCTCACTGTTAAGTTCACTCAAAAACGAACGTTTGCTGAAGATCATGCAAAATATGGATGAGTTTGCTTCATCACAATAGATGTGGAGAAATTTAACATTACATCATTTTCTCACCAATGGATCCTCTGCAGTGAATGGGTGCCGTCAGAATGAGAGTCCAAACAGCTGCTAAAAACATCACAATAATCCACACAACTTAGTATGGATAGATGACACGTATTTTGGCCAGAAGTGATGGTTTGTTTCTTACAAACGCCACAGCTTTTCGCTTCATAAGAGTTTGATTGATGGACTGGAGTTGTGTGGATTATTGTGATGTTTTTATCAGCTCTCATTCTGACGGCACCCATTCACTGCATAGAATCCATTGGTGAGCAAGTGATGTAATGTTACATTTCTGATTTTCAAGAGGTCTTAAATTTTGGAACGGGAAAAATATTCGCAATACTGCCTGTGTGATAATTAAAGCGATTGTTAAACTTCAAAAAAACCTGTGGTTTAATTAAATAATTACAAAGAAATGGCAAGTAATGCATTCAGTTAAATGTGAAGTAGAACATTTTGAATTTGAGAGACTAAAATAGCATTTTCTTAGCATAAAACGTACTCTGGAAAAAAATCCTCGTTTTGTTTGCAATCACTTTTTACAATGCATAGTCTGCACACACACAGTAAACAGCTCCTCTTTCTCGCCAGCCGATGAAAAAGTCCCGTAAAGAGCTGAAGCAGGCGCAGCAGAATGCGGAGCAGCAGCTCAGCAAGCTGGAGGCGGAGCTCATGGACACGTCTGTGCGTCCGGACAGCACAGCGGCGTTTGAGCGTCTGCTCCTGTCGTCTCCAGACAGCTCCCTCCTCTGGCTGCAGTACATGGCTTTCCATCTGCAGGCCACGCAGATCGAGCAGGCGCGTGCGGTCGGCGAGAGAGCCCTCAAAACCATCTCCTTCAGGTAAAAAGACTGGTTTAAAGGGTTAGTTCACCCAAAAATGAAAATGCTGTTATTAATTACTCACCCTCATGTCGTTCCAAACCCGTAACACCTTCGTTCATCTTCGGAACACAATTTAAGATATTTTTGATGAAATCTGAGGGCTCTCTGAACCTCCCATAGAATACTTTTTTGCGCAAAGAAAACAAAAATAACGACTTTATTCCACATTTCCACCTCTACTGCGTCACTTTGGACACGTGTTCACGATGACGTCATTACGCCGGACCTGGGTCAGCGCCCTTGAACGTGGTAGTTACCTTGCTGTCTATGGGAGGGTCAGAGAGCCCTCAGATTTCATCAAAAATATCTTAAATTGTGTTCCGAAGATGAACGAAGGTCTTACGGGTTTGGAACGACATGAGGGTGAGTAATTAATGACAGAATTTTCATTTTTGGGTGAACTAAGCCTTTAAGATGGTTGCTATTAAATCAAGTACAACTTGCATGCTGCTACAGGAAACATGTTTGAAAACAGTCATTATTTTTTACAATTCCACTTTGACATTACTTGCAAATAAATGGCAGGCCTTTGATCAAAAGGTTATTGGTGTGTTGCTTTTCTCTGTTCTTGCATGATTAATTTAGTATTTTTTTAAATGGCATCTGAATGAAATCTCAATTTTGTCACAAGAGTTAACCGGTTTGTTTGTGTGTTTAGAGAGGAGCAGGAGAAGCTGAATGTGTGGGTGGCCATGCTAAATCTGGAGAACATGTACGGGACACAGGAAAGCTTGCAGAAAGTCTTTGAACGGGCCATCCAGTACTGTGAACCTCTTCATGTGTATCAGCAGCTAGCTGAAATTTATGCCAAGTCGGACAAGATCAAAGTAAGCATTATGTCCAGTCATGTGATCTGTGTGGTTGTTAGAAGGGATGCTTGTTTAGTCATTCCGTTTTTTTTTTTTATTCTGCAAGGCATTAAATTGACCAAAAGTGACAGTAAAACATATATATATATATATATATATTGTTCAAAAAGTTTTGTATTTTCAATAAATGTTGTTCTTTGCTTTCTATTCATCAAAAAGGATCCTGAAAAAAAAAATGTATTGCATTTTCACTAAAATAACTGTTTTCCACATTTATAATAATAAGAAATTATGGATCATGCGACACTGAAGACTGGAGTAATGATGCTGAAAATACTGCTTTGCATCACAGCAATAAATCATATTTTAAAACATTTTAATAGAAAACAGCTTTTAAATTGTAGTAATATTTCACAATAATATGGTTTTTACTGTGTTTTTAATCAAATAACTGCAGCCATGGTGAGTGTGAGACTTTTAAAAACATTGGAAAAAAAGTTTTACAGACCCCAAAATGTTTTCATGTTTAAATATTGAATTACTAAAATAATATTTTATAAATATATATGTGTATCAGAACATTACAATGTACAGTATGAAATGCCTGTAAAATACAGATATTTATTTAGAATTTAAAAATAAAACCATATATTAACTACTAATATTGATCAATAGTTGTTGATAGCAAGTTGTTTAGTGGATGAGAACAAATCAGTTGTCAAAATTTGAAACCCTGTATTACATTTTGTATTTTGTGTGTGTGTGTGTGTGTGTGTGTGTGTAGGAGGCTGAGAATCTTTATAAAAGCATGGTGAAACGCTTCAAACAGGAGAAAGCTGTATATCTGAGTTATGGCAACTTCCTGCTACGACAGCATCAGAGCGACGCTGCAAATGCCCTTCTGCAGAGGGCGCTGCAAAGCCTGTCCAATAAAGAACGTGAGTGCCAGCCACACTTCAGACATGCATACCTAATTCCCACATTTATGCATGCGTTGAGACTCACTAGGAATAGATTAATTCATAATTAGGAATCTGAAAGGCAGTTTGGATGATATTCAGGCCCTGCAGGTTTCCTGTTTACAGCTCATGCATTGTTTCCTTGCTGCCTTTCCAGATGTGGACCTGATTGCCAAATTTGCCCGGTTGGAGTTTCAGTACGGGAACGCTGAGAGAGCCAAATCCATGTTTGACAAGGTCCTGAGTACCTACCCCAAACGCACAGACCTGTGGTCCGTGTTTATAGACCTGATGGTGAAGCACGGCTCTCAGAAGGAAGTGAGGTAAACACAGCCGCAGGGTGATACTAGTCAGAGAGAAAATGAGAACTTTTTACTTCATCCAGTCCATATTCTGAATTCTTAAAAGGATAGTTCAGCCAAAAATTAAAAATGTCGTCATTTGCTCACCCTCACGTCGTTCCAAACCTGTATGACTTTCTTTCTTCTGTTTAGCACAAAAGAAGATACTTTTTAAGACCGTTAGTAACCAAACATTTGACGGTAGCCATTGATTTCCATAGCATGGAAAAAAATACTATGAAAGTCAATGGCTACCGGCAACTGTTTGGTTACCCACATTCTTCAAAATATAATCTTTTGGGCTTAAGCAGAAGAAGAACAAATCTTGAGGGTGAGTAAATGACAGAATTTTCATTTTTGGCTGAACTATCCCTTTTGATCAGATCACTTGCAACCAAATCAAACTACTGCATTATTTTGTTTTATTAATATAACAATTATTTATTTGAAAGTTACAAATAATCCCTTATATATAATAAATAATAAATATTATATGTAGAGTGGAAACTTTCTTTCTTCTGTTTAGCACAAAAGAAGATACTTTTTAAGACCGTTAGTAACCAAACATTTGACGGTAGCCATTGATTTCCATAGCATGGAAAAAAATACTATGAAAGTCAATGGCTACCGGCAACTGTTTGGTTACCCACATTCTTCAAAATATCATCTTTTGGGCTTAAGCAGAAGAAGAACAAATCTTGTGAGTGAGTAAATGACAGAATTTTCATTTTTGGCTGAACTATCCCTTTTGATCAGATCACTTGCAACCAAATCAAACTACTGCATTATTTTGTTTTATTAATATAACAATTATTTATTTGAAAGTTACAAATAATAAATAATAAATAATAAATATTATATGTAGAGTGGAATAGACTTGAAATTCTAATCTGAATTCAGATTTCTTGTGTTTTCGCACAATGCATAATCAAAAATATTTTGCCGTTTCCTCCAGGGAGCTTTTTGATCGTGTGATTCACCTGAGCGTGTCAGTGAAGAAGATCAAGTTCTTCTTTAAGCGTTACCTGGAGTACGAGAAGAAGAACGGCACACCTGAGACCATCCAGGCGGTCAAACAGAAAGCTCTAGAATATGTGGAGTCCAAAGGAGCAGAAGCTGCCAGCTAGTGCCATCTATTGTACTTTAAGATTAATAGGATATTTGAGGAGCATCTTTAATCCTCCTGCTTTTTTTTTTTTATCCCTTGTGCACCTAAATATTTCTGGAGCTGTATTTGTGTGTTTCCTGAGCTTTAATGTCATATCATTGAATGTCTATAAGTGACCACATTTTCCTATTTCATAAATGATTATGGATTAAAATATTGAAATATGTAGTGCTGTAATATGAAGTTATACATGTTTTGCAAATAAAATTCCGCTATCAAAAGCTCCAGATCCAGCATTTCTTTTATAAAAATGAAGGTTAACCACAAAAACATGACATTTTATTCAAAAACAAACAATACAAAATAACAAAGAAAAGGGAACAATTCAAGCAATGAACACGATATTGGATAACTGCTGGTTACTGATTATATATTTCTGTAAGGACTATGCAGGATCTTCATGAAGACCTGTAGTACCGGTCAAACAGACAGTGCACTACACCTACAACCCTATTATCACATATATACGGCTATCCATCGACAGCAGAAGTTTAATGTTTTCTTTTGTTGTCCTGGTTAAATCCCCGGAGGCAAAATCCTGAGATATTTACCTCTCATTTTGACGTCCATTACCCAGCATGCACAGTGTGTCTCCCGCTTTAGAACCTCGGCACGATACTACTTTAAAGATTATTGTGGCACGATATATAGGAGATTATTCTTATGTTTGGCTACTGGCAATATGGTACTGAATCACTAGTGTCGTCCTGGTTTCTCGTGTTCTCCGGGTCCGCTGTGGCGGTGCATATAGATGGCTTTTGAGAGCCTTGGCAGGTCACATGATATGTACCAACAATCGCAGAACTAGAGGGTGTTAATCTGGCCGTGGGCCGTACAGTTTCTGGGGTCACACCTCCTCGGGGTCTTGCAGCCCCTCGGCTCCTCGCGGGGCGTCAGCATTGTGGAGACGCATGATGGGTTTATTGCACATTGGGCAGACGCTGCGGATCTCTAGCCATTTCAGCAGGCACCTGCAATTACAACGAAACAACAAGAGATGTCTTTAGAAATACTGGTGCAAATGTGACCCTGGACCACAAAACCAGTCTAAAGTGTCAATTTTTTCAAAATTGAGATTTATACATCATCTGAATGCTGAATAAAAAAGCTTTCCATTGATGTATGGTTTGTTAGGATAGGACAATATTTGGTCGAGATACAACTATTTGAAAATCTGGAATCTGAGATTTTGCACAAAAAAAAAAATCTAAATATTGAGAAATTGCCTTTAACGTTGTCCAAATGAAGTCCTTAGCAATGCATATTACTAATCAAAACTTAAGTTTTGATATATTTACGGTAGAAAATTTGCAAAATATTTTCATGGAACATGATCTTTACTTAATATCCTAATGATTTTTGGCATAAAAGAAAAATCACTCATTTTGACCCATACAGTGTATTTTTGGCTATTGCTACAAATATACCCCCAGCGATTTAAGACTGGTTTTGTGCTCCAGGGTCACATATAGCAAACTAGTGCACTTTTTGCACTTTTACTTGTCAATGCAAAATGTGTCACCACAATGTTAGGCTGTTGCTTTGCAGTTGCTTGTAGTTTTAAGCATTTAGGGGTTTGTTAGCAGTCAGAAGTGTTAGCAATAGTAAGAGTGATACATATAATAAGCTTATATTCTTCAAACAAATAAACTGAATTGCATTATAATATTAGTTGCTTTAATATCATTTTATTTTTTACATTTTCTCTTATTCATAAATAGGAGTGTGTAAATGGATTCATTCACTTAAAATAGACTGTATTATTCATTTTATATATAATATCGTTCAAAGGTTTGGGGTTGGTAAGATTTTTAATGTATTTGAAGTGTTTTTATACTCACCAAGACTGCATTTTGATCAAAAATACAGTAAAAGACTGTAATATTGTGAAATATTATCATTTAACTGTTTTCTGTTTTATTATATTTTAAAATGGCATTTATTCCTGTGATGGTAAAACTGAATTTTCAGGAGCCAGATTCTTTGATTAATAAAAAGTTTAAAAGAACAGCATTAATTGGAAATCTTTGGACATCTTTGCAAATACATACATTTCTTTCAAAGAAACTGTGAATCATGAGTTTTCTATGGAATTCTGCTGGCTATTCCAAGCAGATCTTGGCATGAAGTAAATGTGACATTCCCCATTAAGTAAACACTTGTTTCAGTGGAACTCACTTCTTATGGAAGGTGTGTGAACACGGGCAGATGCCCAGCTCATCTCTGGTCTTGAATTCCTCGAGACACACGGCACAGGGCTGCTGTGATACACAAGAAACAAGCTATTTTAGTCTCCTTTTCTTTAACACACATAATTCAACTGCTTCAGCAGGACGCTACAGGAATGCCGGCTGTAACTTTGCCAACATTTCTCTGTGTTTTGGTTGCAAAATCAAGAATTTCCCCTGAGGTTTTTATAAATCATATGAACACTTTATAACCTAATCGAGCCTCGCTTGTAAAGGAATTTTTAGTGCACTGCGAGAGAGATCTGAAATGCAGAACTAGCATCTTTGATTCTGACACTTGTGTTTGTAAAAATACTCACATAATTTAATCTACTGAACCCTGTTTAGTGTGGAATGCAAATAAACTTTTCAAATAAAATGTATCAGCCAATTTGCATGTCCCTATCCATTTGGCTACATTTCACTAATCATATTTAATAATTAAAAACTACCTAAATTTCACTTTTGTTAACTGAAATTAAAAATATCAATTTCAGTTGGGCCCTTATATTTTATGTTTGCTTTTTTATTGTATTTTTTTATTTAATTTCTTATGACATTTTCCCCTTTAAAAATAATACTTTGATTCTAACGTCATACACATTTTACACCACATAACAAGTTCAAACCGTCACACCCAGAGAGCTTATGACACTTACTCCCAGCAGGCTCAGCTTCTTTCCTGCGCCTTTCAACACCACCTTTCATGAAAAAAAGAAAAGAAAAGAACAATGTGTTGTTTATCATTTTACAGTAAATCACTTTAAGTTCAAAAGCTAGTTTCCATGCGCTACTAAGCGCCACCGAACGGAACTGCATTTTCGGGAACAGCTCTCCGAACACGCCCCCGTCAGCCATTGGTCAAACAAACAGAAGACCCCGCCCCCAGACGCATGCTATTGGTCGAGTCAGCATCGTTGTGAGCTCTCAACGGCTCTGAGGAGGACTAGAAAACGAAAAAGTAACGCCACAGGGATACCGTGTTTATTGTTTTTGAGGTACCTACAGTAGTTTAAATATTAAGCTGGGATCAAGTAAAGTATTTTAACTAGGGATGCGCCGATCCGATATTCATATCGGGTATCGGCTCCGATAGTGCCATTTTTCTCGGATCGGGTATCGGTCAGAGAGGGCCGATCCAAATCAGAGATTTGTTTGTTTTTTTCCGAATTGTGCGAATTATTCTGTGTTACTTCTGAAGCCATACGATAGCTTAATGTGAGCTACATATGAATATTTAAGTCCTTACATTAAAGTTCACACAAACTCTTTTCTCCACTGTGGCTGTCAGTCATTCGTTCAGCCTTTAAACCCTGGTCACGTTCAGTTACAGCAGTCAGCTCGGTAAAGCTCTCTCCAAGATCATTCTGTGTTCCCATTATACTTGATTTGTAAATACATGTCTATGATTTAGCAAAAAGGACTTTATCTTCTTGCCGGAGTTTAATGTTGTTTTGTTACTTGCTACCGGGTGTCTGTGAGAACAAAACACGGGCATAGAAAAGACTATAAATTGTTTTTAACGTGCACAGTAACTGAAATTTAAAACTGTTAAAAGAAAGGCTCAACTTTGTGCTTTGCAGTTTTTAACACGAAGCGCTTAATGTGCGCACATTGTAAGCGCTTCGTGCTCATAGACTGTCAACCCTCTATAT